>NC_063332.1:109236543-109263809 GCF_021869965.1 Rhincodon typus
GGATAGGTGGAGAGGAAACAAACAGGTCGAAGAGGCGGGGATGGAGCCAGTAAAGGTGAGTGTAGGTGGGGAGTTAGGGAGGGGATAGGTCAGTCCAGGGAGGACGGACAGGTCAAGGGGGCAGGATGAGGTTGGTCGGTAGGAGATGGAGGTGCAGCTTCAGGTGGGAGGAGGGGATAGGTGGGAGGAAGAACAGGTTAGGGAGGCAGGGACGAGCTGGACTGGTTTTGGGATGCGGTAGGGGGAGGGGAGATTTTGAAACTTGTGAAATCCACATTGATACCATTGGGCTGCAGGGTTCCCAAGCGGAATATGAGTTGCTGTTCCTGCAACCTTCGGGTGGCATCGTTGTGGCACTGCAGGAGGCCCAGGATGGACATGTCGTCTGAGGAATGGGAGGGGGAGTTGAAATGGTTCGCGACTGGGAGGTGCAGTTGTTTATTGCGAACCGAGCGTAGGTATTCTGCAAAGCGGTCCCCAAGCCTCCGCTTGGTTTCCCCGATGTAGAGGTAGCCACACCGGGTACAGCGGATGCAGTATACCACATTGGCAGATGTGCAGGTGAACATCTGCTTGATGTGGAAAGTCTTCTTGGGGCCTGGGATGGGGGTGAGGGAGGAGGTATGGGGGCAGGTGTAGCACTTCCTGCGGTTGCAGGGAAAAGTGCCGGGTGTGGTGGAGCTGGAGGGGAGTGTGGAACAGACAAGGGAGTCACGGAGAGAGTGGTCCCTCCGGAAAGCAGATAAAGGTGGGGAGGGAAAGATGTCTTTGGTGGTGGGGTCGGATTGCAGATGGCGGAAGTGTCGGAGGATGATGCGTTGGATCCGGAGGTTGGTGGGGTGGTACGTGAGGACGAGGGGGATTCTTTTTTGGTTCTTATGGCGTGGACGGGGTGTGAGGGATGAGGTGCGGGAGATGTGGGAGACACGGTTGAGGGCGTTCTCGACCACCGAGGGGGGGAAGTTACGGTCCTTGAAAAACGAGGACAACTGAGATGTACGGGAATGGAATGCCTCATCCTGGGAGCAGATGCGGCGGAGGCAAAGGAATTGGGAATAGGGGATAGCATTTTTGCAGGAAGGTGGGTGGGAGGAGGAGTATTCTAGGTAGCTGTGGGAGTCGGTGGGCTTGAAATGAATATCAGTTTCTAGGTGGTTGCCCGATATGGAGACAGAGAGGTCCAGGAAGGGGAGAGAGGTGTTAGAGATGGTCCAGGTAAACTTAAGGTTGGGGTGGAAGGTGTTAGTGAAGTGGATGAACTGTTCGAGCTCCTCGTGGGAGCACGAGGCGGCGCCGATACAGTCATCAATGTAACGGAGGAAGAGGTGGGGTTTAGGGCCGGTGTAGGTACGGAAGAGGGATTGTTCCACGTAACCTACAAAGAGGCAGGCATAGCTTGGGCCCATGCAGGTACCCATGGCCACCCCCTTTGTCTGTAGGAAGTGGGAGGAATTGAAAGAGAAGTTGTTGAGTGTGAGGACGAGTTTGGCTAAGCGGATGAGGGTATCAGTGGAGGGGGACTGGTCGGGCCTGCGGGACAGGAAGAAGCAGAGAGCCTTAAGGCCATCTGCATGGGTAATGCAGGTGTAGAGGGACTGGACGTCCATGGTAAAGATGAGGTGTTGGGGACCGGGGAATTGGAAGTTCTGAAGGAGGTGGAGGGCGTGGGTGGTGTCACGGACATAGGTAGGGAGTTCCTGGACCAAGGGGGAGAAAATGGAGTCTAGAAGTTGACTAGCCTGAAATTCTGTTCTAAATTAATTCTAACACTGTAACTGACTCTGGGGAGCTTGGATTTTGGCCTGCTGTGCAAATAATTCTGCCCCTCCTGTCTTACTCTCTGCTTGAGGCAGGCCCGGAAGATTGTGCCCTATATGTCAGACAGGTGCTCATATGGCAATGACATGGTATTAAAATGATGCAACATATTAAACATCATACTTTCAGTAGTGGTATTTCATGGAGTAATGCATGAATACATATGCTGTTCTGAATATGGTATGGTTTGTTTTATTACATTCTAAATGTTTCAAAATAAAATTTATAAAGTCCATTTATAAATAAAAGCATGCACTGAAGTCTAGAATAGATCTCTTGCTTAACAATGGTAATGTCTTATTCAGAGGCTGCTGTTAAATGCAGGAAACAGAATACATATTTAAGCAAGATTGATATTTAATTTAATCTCTTTTATATAGATAAACATTCTTTTAAATAAAAACCTCTGGTGCCTGCAGCAACATTTAGATATCATTTTGCCTGTTGTTAGCTTCTTTATGAGTAATTTTTCCCAATTAGTTGCTGTTTAGGTTTAGTTACTGAATACCTTCTTTTCAGTGATTTTCTTTAACATTGCTTGGCTATTTACACAGCTCATGTCTGGTTCTTATATTTGCCAAGTAACTGTTAAGCTGCTGTTAGTTTCCTTCCGGACCTCGCTCCTTGGTGCATAGGGTAATGAAATCGCCCCAGTACTTCCTGCCCTCCTGTACCATCAGATCCATTTCCCATTTAGTAATTCTGGCCTTAAGCTGTTTGATCAAAAATAAAAGTGTATCATCTTGCCAGCAGTATTATAACTTAGCCACTTTCAAGTGTTAAGCACCTAATATCCAACTTGATGAAGTATTTACTGTGATTATAATTGGCCTTTTATCATAGGTGATTAATTTACCACAGATGAAAAATTGAAAGAGTAGTATTACAGAAAACAGCGCATAATCAGAAGTAAATGTATGTAAAAACCAATTCAAAGTTTTTGATTTGTTTGATTTATTGTTGTCACATGTATCTAAGTATAGTGAAAAGTTTTGTTTTGCAAGCAGTACAGGCAGATCATAGCAAACAAGGACATACAGATTATAAGGTGCTTAGACACAGCAAGGTATACAAGGTTACGGCTGCACAGGAGGTGTGCAAAGCAAGATTAACGTTATTTGAAATTAGAGAGGTCCATTCAGCAGTCTAATACCAGCAAGGAAGCAGGGAAGACAGTCAAAAAAACTGTCCTAAGTCCTATCACTCCAAAAGTAGAATCTCAATTACTAAGTCAAATTGAAGAAAACAGTTCCTTTAATCAGTTGTCAAATTCCAAACAGAACGCTTTGACCAACCAAAATAGTAAATCTATCCTTCAGAAATTTACATTGGTCTCAGAGAAAAATATAGTTTTTTGTGTTAAAACAATATGGTGCAGATAGAGTTAATGATTTAATGTAATTTGACTCTAATGTTAGAAGCAGCACGGAAGAGTTTGAAAGGAATTGTACTGGGATCCCAACTGGCATGTCACATATTTTTCATAAGGTAAATCATGCTTCAGAAATTCCTGTTAACTAAGCTATTTTTAACTCTGCAGTTCAACTCCTGTGAACTAGGGTTTGAGTTCAGGTGATTTCACTGACAGTAGAGAATTCAAAGATAGGAAGGTTTGTGAAGAAAGGATTGATGTAGAATGTGAAGTTGTCTTGCAACATCACTTGTACTCCTAGTCCAGTAGATAGAAAGGAGCTACAATAATTTCCAGAAAACACTTAATAAGATGCCATATCAAAGATTATTGCAGAAAATATAAGCTCATGTTTAGGGGATAAGATACTGGCATGGATAGAAGTTTGACAAGCTAACAGGAAACAGAGTAGGGATAAATGAGTCTTTATCTTATTGGTAAGATGTAATGGCTGGTGTGCCAGAGGGATTAATGATGGAGCCTCAACTTTTTATGATTTATATAAATGTTTTGGATGAACTAATTAATGGTATTGTTGCTAAATATGTTATGAAACAAAAATAGGTAAGGAAGTAATTTGTGAAGAGTTGGAAGGATGCTTCAAAAGAATATAGATAGGTTAATTAAGTAGGCAAAGATCCAGTTGTAAATTAGTGGACCGTAATTGCTCACAGACACCAGATGTGGTCTCAGCAACACCTTGTACAGTTGTGGTAAGACCTCCCTGCTCTTATACTCCAATCCCCTTGAAATAAGGACCAACGATTGATTAGCCTTCCTGATTACCTGCTGCAGCTGTATGCTAGCTTTCTGTGTTTCGTTTACAGTACTCCCAAATTCCTTTGTGTTGCAGCTTTCTGTGGGTTTCTTTCCAGTTAAATTATATTGTGTTCTTTTGTTCACATTTAGTTGACATTTTCCCACATTATACTCCATTTGCCAACGTTTTGCCCATTTACGTAATGTATTAATATCTCTCTGTAAGCTGTTTATATTCCTCTTTCAAATTGCCGTTCCACATATTTTTGTATGTTATGGACCAGACCAGACCCCTTCAAAATATTTTAAGAAGGTAGCCCAGGCCCAAACATTTTCTTATTTTAGAGGTAGATGTGTAGTGCGTGTTCCAGATGTGATACAACTAGTCAAACTACTCGACATTAAGCAAAACACAATTTATTTAAACACTATAGTGTTTAAAATACAAACAAAGAGGAACTTAGAATAACTTAACTATTGGAAAACTTCACTGAATAATAGATACGGTACCTATTTTTCAACTTCATGTGTGGCTACAGTACATTCACATGTTTCAACTTCAGATATGGTTACAGTACATTCACTTCCTTCCTCCAAGTCACAAACGTATTTTGCAAACAGTTGCTGTCTCAGGACTGAGCCCAACTCCACTGGTCACAGGTCGCCAACCTGAAAAAGCCTCTTATAACATTACGCCGTGAGTGCCATTAGAGTTCTAAACATGGTGTTTGTGGTGCGTAAATATACTTCTGACATGAAGTATGTCAAACACTATATTGGTAAAGTGGTTAATGTCACCCACAAGATCCATGCAGAGGTAGCAGATCTTGATGTCATGCTGATTTGAAGTCAGAGTTACTATCATTGAATTCCATAATTCAGCTGATACTCTCTCCTCACTCTACACTAGTGAACATGCTGCAATAGAAATAGAACTGCGACTTTGTGAAGAAATTGTGAAATACTTGTAGGCTAGTTCCTGATTATTTACTTCTGGCTGTAGCTACTACTATACATTTTGATGTTTTCCATATTTTATTCCAAGATTCAAAATCTACAATGAATAGTGTGACAAATATTGAAGTGTTTTCTAATGCAAAATGGCTTCTGCATAAGTCAGTTCCTCCCATGCACCTTTAAGCCTTGTTTTTGGAACCGAGTTCAGGGAATGAAGAGACCCTGGAAGGAAAGATAAGTTAGCAGAACGAGTAGAAGAAAGTAAGTAGAAGAATAATGAAAAAAGGAGGAGGAACTGAAACAGAAAGCCATAACCTACACAGCACTTTGTACTTGACCTATCAGTGAACACTTACCTCAATCACAATTCCCCATTGATTGTTACTCCAACATATATTACCTTTTCTCTGCAACTTGTCATCACATTGTACTTCTGTTCGCATAATAAAAAAACATAAAATACATATTCCAAATCAATTTAATGAATTAAATAATGACATATTGTCCACCAAATTCGTGAGCCTTGTGCATTAAGTTAGTGCCTGTCTTCTGTCTACCTTTGCCTGCCTTAGTGCCTCTATGCGATGCTATTCTTGCGTAAACAGCATGGCAGATGGAATGATGCAGAATTTCATTAGAAGACACTGTACATGTCCTGGACATATGACTTAATCAGTTCTGGGTCTAGAATACTTGTTTCAGAGTGTACTATTTTAGTAAAAGAGGGCGGCAGAAGTCTGGGCTGGCTGAAAGGTAACCAATCGCAAGGGCAGGGCAGATGGCAAGGGGAAGAAGACAACATTTGTCTTCCTGAGTGTGGACAACAGGTTCATGCTCCATGGTGCCATTGATACTTTTCAGGACAATGCCCTGGCATCCTAGTTTTGATTAAAAAATGTATCCTATATATTATCATTTCTGGAATTTAGAATTAAATAATAGGCAGATAGGCCTAGTCTTGTGAAGATTTCTTTTTAAATGGTCAGGAAGTCTTTTGGACAGTGGCCTAAATACAATATTTCAAAGAAGGCCTTGCAGTCGTTTATAGTGTTCATTGATAAATTTTCATACTGCAGGGTTTATGACAGATATAGTAAACGTGTTAAGGCATTAATGTAAACACGGTTTATTTTTGACTTCAGAACGGAATATTCAAGATCTCAGTTCAGAAAAATCTGGGAGTTCAGTTCAGAAGATTTTCAGTTAAGTTTAGGGAGCTAATCACTTCAGCAGGACTAGTTTCTAGTCTAAGATAACAAGGTGTAGAGCTGGATGAACACAGCAGGCCAAGCAGCATCAGCGGAGCAGGAAAGCTGATGTTTTGGGTCTGGACCCTTCTTCAGAAAAGGGTTTTCTGAAGAAGGGTCCAGACCTGAAATGGCAGCTTTCCTGCTCCTCTGATGCTGCTTGGTCTGCTGTGTTCATTCAGCTCTACACCTTGTTATCTCAGATTCTACAGCATCGGCAGTTCCTACTATCTCTGAATAGTTTCTAGTCTGTGGTGTTTCCAAGCTGGGAGAGCTTGTATTAGAAGTCTTCAAGTTTAGAATTGAGAAAAATTAGGCCATCTGAATTGTGAAAGTTTCATACCATCATACTCAGAAACACATTGTAAAGAAAATAATCTCAGCAGCACAAGGGAAAGGGTTTAAAGCATCAGTTAATTAAAGATGTAAAAAGCTGAGAGAGGAGTTCTCTGGGATTAAATTTCTGTAACAGATAGTGTTGGGAAATAGGTTAAAACCAGCTCTGCACCTTGTTGTCTCAGATTCTCCAGCATCTGCAGTTCCTACTATCTCTAAAACATTTTTATTGGAGGTTTGTGTTATGATCTTCCTAGAAAGTTCATTTTTCTCTTCTTTTCTGAAGAAGGGTCACTGGACTCAAACTGCCTACTCTGCTCTCTGTCCACAGATGCTGACAGATCTGCAGAATTTCTCCAGCAATTTCTAATTTTTTTGGATTTGTAACATCTGCAGTTCTTTGTTTTTATTTGTTCTTTTCTTCTTTTGCTTAATAAAATTATGTCCTGTTGTTGAAGAAAATCGATAGCCTTGTGTGCCTAAATGATTAATCAGTATGTTAATCAAATGCAAAAATTTAAACAGATTGATCTATCAAGCTAGGCTTCATTTTGGACTCTATAGTGCCCAGTATTAACATTGGCTAGGATTGTAATATAGTAACCATTTGGACGCCAGTTTGTTGGACTGATGTGACACCTTACAAGCCACCTTACAAACCCTTACAAGAGATACGGAAAAAATACTCATAATAATAAAATTATGAGGTAAATACTAGATTTGTACGAGCTAAAATTAGTTGTAATCAAACCAAAAAAAAATTGACTAAGTGAGGAAAGCAACTCCTTTGATAGAAATAATCTCTAATTCTAAAAGCTACCTGCAGCCTTGGGTAACTGTCTGTGTGGAATTTCCACATTCTCCCCGTGTCTACATGAGTTTCCGTTGGGTGCTCCAGTTTCCTCCCGGTCCAAAGATGTGCAGGTTAGATGGATTGGTCATGCTAAATTGCTCATAGTGGCCAGGGATGTGTGGGCTTGGTGGATTAGCCATGGGAAATACAGGGTTACAGGGATAGAGTAGGATCTAGGTGGGATGCTCCTCTGAGGGTCAGTGCTGACTGGATGTGCCAAATGGCCTGCTTCCACACAGGGATTCTATGATCCTATGTCAATATTTACCTAAAATAAAACACATGCTGATGTTAGAGCTATGCCTAACTTTCATGATTGAACATTAACTTATGCTAAAGCATAGCTTCTTGGCAGTGACTTAGTCGAGCTGCTCATCCTACAGTGTATTTTGTTTGTTGAAGCAGTTTGCTGCAATTGCAATGTACACTCCCAATACTTCCTCAAATGCCATGGAACATTTAAGTGTCAGCCAAGTATTTTTCAGACTGCAAGGAAGTTTAGGCTCTATGAGTAAATATTATATTTTTTTTATAAATAGCCTCTCTTATTAAAAAGATAAACTCTATTTCTCCACAGCCCTAAGATTCAAAATAATGTCAACCACAAATGCCTTCACTGTGACCAAATTGTGACCAAAAAGAAAACAAGAAAGAGAAATAAGTATTCAAGAAATTAAACCTAAAGACAGAATAAGTTTTAATAATGTCAACACAAAAATCAATGTAAAAAATAGTTAGCATCAGTCTTGCCTATTTCCACTGAAGTTGATGGGAGATATTTTTTAGAGAGCTGAGAATATAGTTTCAAAAGATGATCCTTGAGCACTCAGTAAGCTGCTTTCTTCTTCTCAAAATGTTAATGTGTGGAAAGAATAATGGCAATGTAACTACAACAAAGAGAATGAATGAGAAAAACCTACCAAGCTACGTATCACGCGCATCTTAATCACAAATATATGCCCTATGATGTTAACTTCAAGTGTACAGTGTAGAAAAACTTGTACATATCACATGATTGGATTCAGTAGAAGAATATCACTTTTCAATTTATACAATATGATATTTGGTGAAGGATTCATTTTCAGTTCTGAATAAAAGCAAGGGCTAAGACAATATTTATGTAGATTTACGTTTATGAATTAAATACTGAATTAGGAATTAGAATCAAGTTGAAGCTGAGATTTATGGGATATGATTAAATGTTACAGTTAAACTTAACTTGAGGTTAATACTATTTTTCAGTGAATGCGATCTTAATAGCAATGAATTATGTAAAGAAGATTTCCCAGATTTAATTTCTTCCAACACTTGTTAGCCTTCCAAGGTATCACCCACTTTTTAAAAGGATTTTCAATATTTGAAGATATTTTTCTTTTTAATGCAACATTGTGTGTTTTATTTCCAATAACTTGACTAATGATAACATTTAAGATATAATCCATGCAGATATTTGTGTATTCCATATAATTTGCCAAACTATTTACATAAAAACTTCTTTTTACTCCTTCATGGGACTTGAGCATTGCTGGCTGGGCCAACATCTATTCCTGTCTCTATTTACCCTTGAGAAAGCAGTGGTGTGCTGCATTCTTGAACTGCTGCAGTCCCCGTGCTGCAGGTAGTGTCACAATGCTGTTAGGGAGGGAGTTCCAGGATTTTGACTCTGCCCAATGACTCTGAAGGAACAGTGACATATTTCCAAGTCAGAATGCTGACTGGCTTAGAGAGAAACTTGCAAGTGGTGATGTTCCAATGTATCTGCTCCTCATGTCTTCCTAGATGGAATAGGTTGTGAGCTTGGAAGGTGCTATCTAAAAAGCCTTGGTGAATTTCTGCAGTGCGTCTTTTAGATGGTATGCACTGCTGTTACTGAGCAGTGGTGGAGGAAGTGGACGTCTGAGGGTGTGTTGCCAAACAAGTGGGCTGCTATATCCTGGATGGTGTCAAGTTTCTTGAGTGTTGTTGGAGCTGCATTATTTCAACAAGGTCCTTGACAAAGTGCCACATGGGAAACTGACAAAGAAAGTACAAAGCTCTTGGGATCCAGGGTAACTTGGAAAGTTGGATCCAAAATTGGCTTGGTTGCAGAAGACAGAGGGTGGTGGTACAAGGCTGTTTGCATGACTGGTGTCCAGTGGCATTCCACAGGGATCAGTGCTGGGTCCCTTTGTGTTTTTGATATTCATCAATGATATCAATGAGAGTATGTGGAGGATGAAAAGTAAGCTTGTAGATGACACAAAGATTGACTGGATAGTTAACAATGTGGACAAAGGTCTTAGGTTATGGCAAGATACAGATGAATTAATCAGATAGACAGATCAGTGGCAGATGGAATTTAACCCTGATAAATGTGAGGTGACGCACTTTGGAAGAAGTAACAAGACAAGACAGTACTCAATGCACAGCAGGACACTGGATGGGGTGCTTGTCCACAGATTCTTGAAGGTGGCTAGACATTAGAGTAGTTAAGAAGGCAAATGCAATGCTTGCCTTTATCAGTTGAGACATAGATTATAAGAGCGTGGAAGTTGGAGCTGTACAGAACTTTCTCTGGGCCACAGCTGGAGTCCTGTGTACTGTTCTGCTTACCACATTATAAGACTGATATGATTGCACTGGAGGGGCACTGAGCAGATTCATAGGATGTTGACTGAGCTGGAGCATTTCAGCTATAAAGAAAGGTTGGATAAGCTTGGAAATGAAAACAGAAATTGCTGGAAAAGCTCAGCAGGTCTGGCAGCAGCTGTGGAGAGAAATCAGAGTTAATGTTCTGGTGGAGTAACCCTTCCTCAGAACTGAAGGTAGCTAGGAAATGTTGGTTTATATGCAGAAGATAAAGTGGGGGGAGACACAGATTTCATCTCCCATACATTCTCCCTGCCAAAGCAGCTGTTGCATGGACATTACCAGCTGGGAACTGGACACAATGCTCCAGTTGAGACTGAACCAGTGTTTCCTCAGGGTTCATCATAACTTCCTTGCTTTTGCATGCAATGCCGCAAGTCATTAAACCAAGGATCCTGTTTCCTTTTTACCCACCTTTTCAACCTACTCAGCCATTGTCAATGATGTGTGTACATATACCCTAGAATTCTCTGTTCCTCTGCCTCTTTAGAATTGTATACTTTATTTTGTTTGGGCCTCCCTTTTCAGTATAACAGAATATATCATTATAGACTCATTTGTTTAAAGTAAAACTCCTTAAATGTCTGTGAATTTCAACACCCTATGCTTTTCCAAAGTCCATCGCTATCCACCTCTCAGTTGACAATACTACTAAGTTTTTTATTATATACAAATTTTGAAATTGTGCTTTGAGCACACAAGTTCAATTATTTGATATACATCAAAGAAAACAGTGTTATGGTACCAAACTCTGGGGATTACAACCCTCCTCCAGTCCAAAAAAAAAACAACTTCTCACCATTATTCCATTTCGTGCCAAATTTGTGTCTATGTCGGCACTGTCAATTTTATTTCACAGATTTCAAGTTTGCCAGCAAGCCTGTATGTGGTACTTTGTCAAATACTTTTTGGAATTCCATGTTCAGCATAGCAACCACATTACCCTCATCAACTCTCTGTCTTATATCAAAAACACAATCAATTTACTTAAATATGATCATCTTTAACAAATATATACTGGTTTAATTCCTTAATCAGTTCACACTTATCCAAATGACGATTATTTTTGTCCTGGGTAATGTTTTTAAAATCTTTCTCATCACTGAGGTTAAAGTGACTTGTGTGTAGTTGCTGATTTATCTACATACTTTTTCAAATTTAATTCTTCAGTACGCCAGCAAAACTCCCTGTATCTATGGAGGAATGGAAGACTATAGCAAGTTCCTTTGTAATTTTCACCATACTTCATTCAGCTTGACAGATGCATCCAATCCACTCCTGGTGTTTTATCCATCTTTATGTATAGTTAGCTTTTATAGTAGCTTCCTTTATCAATTTTCAGTCCTCTAGCGACCTAAAAACTTCATCTTTCATTATAATTTCAGTATCTTCTTCCTTGTTAAAGATAGATGCAAAGTCCTAGCTCAATAACTCAGCCATGTCCTCTGCCCCAACCTGTCCAGCCTGTCTTTTTGGTTCCTAGTAGGTTCCATCCCTGCTCCAACATTTTTGCTATTTCTATATCTTGAGCAGAATTTCGGATTCAGTTTTGTGTTGATGTCAATCTCTGTTCAGACTATCTCTTTGCCTCCTTTATTTTCCTATTCACTTTCCATGCAGACATTCTTTATTTAGCCTAGTTGGGATCACAAAATCCCTATAGTGTGAAAGAGGCCATTTGGTCCATCAATTCTGAACTGACACTCAGTGCAGTATCCCACCTGGACACGGACACCTACCCTATCCTCATAGGCCCACATTTACTTTGGTTAATCCACCTTGCCTACACATTCCTGGACAGTACGGACAATTTAGAATGGCCAATCCAGCTAACCTCACATGCATTACTAATCTGATGTCAAGCAAAGAACCATGGATGCTGGAAATCTGAAATAAAAACAGAAATTGCTGGAGAAACTCAGCAGGTTTGGCAGCATCTGTGGTGATTAAAATAGAGTCTACCCATGGTTCTGAAGAAGAGTCATTTGGACCCAAAGTGTTAACTCTACTTTCTCTCCACATACGCTGCCAGACCTGCTGAGTTTCTTCATCAATTTTTGTTTCTGTTCTTACTAACCTGACATCTGCCATGTGCAACCTTTTCCTGTTTCAACTGCATAAACTTGACTTGCAGTGAGCTCTGGACTTGGCTTTCCCATCTTTTCCCTTGTGGAAATGTACCTCAAATGACCTAGACAATCATGCATCAAGTTCTCCTTGTGGATAAATTGACGGAGGGAGGAGGGAGAGAAGAACTGCTTTCAATCCGATATACAATATTTCTAGTAATATAACATGAAGGAAATGTCTGTCTTGATAGTATTGGCAACTCAGTCAACTTTGAGAGAAGGGGTCTGTAACTGACATTTTTTTGTGAAAAATTTTCTTTTCATTTAAATGTTGCCATGAGAAAAAGAGGGTACACTTCAATTACTTGACTGTCAAGGGAGCTGCTGGCAGCACTTAGAATAAAATTCCTCCCTTGATGAATTTCAGGACATTTGATACCGAATTTTGAAAACTAATTGAAAAAATAGAATTAACTTGTGTGGTTCCATCTTACAGATCTTTGCTATGAGACATCTGTTCATAAAATATCAGTGTGATGAGTGATCCTAATACTAGAATGCAGAAGCTACTGACAATCACCAATGTTTTCTTTAAGTTCACATCGGCGTTAATATTATTTTGAAGATAAAGCATGCACAACATTATTAAAATATGAGTCTCTTTCCATATATGCAGGCACTGGCCCGACTTAATAAAAACTGATAATGTGCCAACATTTCCATTAAAAAAAAAGGACAAAATCTAGCCTCCACCTTGTGAAATATTGCAACATCTCAAATTCCAGAACTACTCGCTGCTTGTTTACATACCAAAGTGTTTATCTCTTTTAGCTTCTGAATACATGATTTTGATCCCATTTCCTGTTGACTGGAAACCAATTTATTTTCAATTATTTCTTCAGTTTTATTCCTTTTCAGAATTGACAATGTATTGCAGTCAAACCGTTTCAATGGATTTGAAGGAAAATACTACGGTATTTGTGGCTAAAAGATGCTGTTACCATCTTCTTCCCTTAATTGAGTCTTACGGCTTCCAGTGGTAGAAGATCAACTACTAGTGAGAAGAAACTCAAGTCTTAAGCAAAATGTAGTTTATTCTATTAAAGCAATTAGGAGCAAGTTACATCAGAGACCTGTGGATATTGGTCTTCACTCCACAAGGTCTTACATTATTCTGCCTTATCTCCACCCAATCCTATACATAATCATCAGTTTGGGTGTGGCTTAATGCAGCTGCCAATATTAACCTATATATATATTTGAGAAATAAATTGATAATTTTTGAAAATAATAAAGGCACCAAGAGATACAGTGAGTGTCGACAGTGGATCAGCCATAAACATATTGAATGGCAGAGCAGGTGCAAAGGGCTAAATGGCCTACTCTGGCTTCAGGTTTCTATATTAACCCTTTCAAGATATAGGCTGCCTACTCCCTGGCCATCCTAAAGTCTGACCCTCTCTGTGTGCTGCTCCGAGGCTGGCACAGTCACTGCCAGACCTTTAGCTGAACAGTAGGGATGTTGGATGAAGAAGGGCAAAAATGTTTGCATGACTCAATACCATGTGTACGCCTTGTTCCCCTGCTTCCAGATGATGCAGTAGGTTCTCAACCGGAGATCTCCAACCATGCAGCCTCATCTGTGGCCATGAAATAGTGCTGGATTGTGTAACAGTATGTTTTGTACTCACACCACGGGACTAATAGGCACATGTACAGTTGAAACAAAAAATTTATACATAAGCTGACAGTCTTGTACAAGCCATTGTCACCAGTGTCACTAAAGTGCCCTCAATAAGTATTCTTTTTCCTCTCTCACTGTGTCTTAATGTAGTTCTTTGTTCTGTAGCTGGTGTGCAAGGAGCTTGCTCAACAGGGGAGCCCATTGGCCTTAGACGTTTGGTGAGGTGATGCCATTGACACTTGTGTCTGGTCAGGTAAGACTACGAAGGGTCTTCTTCCCAGAGACAAGTTGATCCTCCTTAGCTAGAACATCCAAAGTTGGAGGAGGGCAGGCAGGGTGGAGGTCAAGACACGTATGCAGTGTCAAGTGAAAACTACTACGGATGCTGGACATGGAGACAATGTTGGGAGGAACAAGAGTGAGTAAGAAAAGATACTGGAGGCAATAGTGAGAATCATGGAGCATGAGCCTAGGTGGGTGCATTGGCAGAGTTAGAGTGAGTGTGAAGTAGCAGAGAGAAGAGTGTGGCACTTATCCTGGCAGATCAGAGGAGGTCATTGGGGCATTGCTGGCTGTTCATCCACACCTTGAAGATGCCACTGATCTGGATGGTGACTTTAGACCATGTTTGCCAGTCTTCCAGGAAGAGGACTCTTCTCCTTTACACCACCTTGTCCATCAGCACCCCTGGGTCCCTGTCAGAGAATCAAGGTACCAACTCTCTTTCTCCACCACGTACCGAAGCTATCCTTGAATAGGCAGGACAGTTTCAAAATGACTTTTCAGAGTATTCATCTATGCATATAACAGTTTTTATTACAGCTTGTGTTGATGCAAGAAGTGCTGATCTTTTGGTGTATATCTGCTGAATGGCATGATGCTGTGGGAAAGTGGTAAACGGGATGGAAATTGGACATGAAGGATACTCGAGGGGCAGCACAGATAATGTGGTGAGTTTGGTAAACTATGGCAAGAAAATATACTAGATCTCATGGTGAATAGTCCTCCAAAAACTTGAGCATCTCAAATTTATCCAAAATCAGCAAAGAATTCAGTCCATTGAGCTGTTTGGACACTCTCTGTATTAAACTGTTCTTTACCAAAGAAGAGAACTACTTTCTTTTAAGGAATGAGATCAACAGTTTAATGTTGACTGCAATCTACCCACTGATTGCAGAAAATCAAGTGACTTTGGAAAAGCAACCAAGCAAAGCTTTTCAGGAGGTAAGAGTTTATTGCCCTTAATTGCTGTAAAACTCAACTTTGCATGATAATATGGGGCCACAGTGCTGATGGTTATCTATCAACCCTTTCTGGTTCTCATTTCTGTTTCAAAAATCTAGGAAGCCAGAAGGAGGAAAACACCTAAAACTTACAGTAAAGCTACAACAGTCTCTCAGCCCCTCAATCCCTCTCTTGTCAGCAGTAATTGAGAAGCTGATGAAGTTTATATATCTCATTTTGACTACTTTGGAAACCCTGAGAAACCAAACTAAGACTGCTTTCCAAAGACTTGGAATTGGTTCGATTTCGATCTGAAACAAGACTTGCTTGAAAGGTCTTTCATCTGTCTATGGCTTTTAACAACTCAGTTCATCATGATGAGCATAAAAATGTTGCTGACTGTCAGAAAAAACCCATCTAGTTCATTAATGTCCTTTGAGGAAGGAAACTGCCATTCTTACCTGGTCTGGCCTACATGTGATTCTAAACCCACAGCAATGTGGTTGACTCTTAACTGTCCACTTGGCAATTAGAGATGGGTAAAAAATGTTGGCCTATTCCAGGAAAGCCCACATCCATGAATGAATTTAAAAAAAAGAACCCCAGTGGTTTAGGAGAATTCATGAAACTCTACTTTTTGCTTTTCAGACCAGTGGTCAATAAATTGTTTTGCTTCTGCCCTTTTTAAAGCATCACCATGGCAGCATTTTTTGCTGTCTTTTGTAATATCTAAATGTTTTTGCATTGGGATTAAAAATGGATATAGTTCTAATTCTGCATCATATCATTTGCACTAACCAGTTTTGCCATTTGTTTCTGGAAATGAGTTTTGTTTATTTTTGTCTTCATTAATAGAACCTGGTCAAAATCTCTTTTGTTCTGGATAGCGGTACCAAAAGGGAAACCAACTGCCATTTCTGTAATTGAATCAAACATTTATATTAATGGTCTGGCTCATGTAGAAGTCGAGCTTGATTACTGGTACATTCCTTTGCTTACATATTCCACTCATTTCTGCCATTTTAAAGTCCTTCAGTGTTGATGGAAAATATTTTCACCACTTCTGTATAGTCACAGGTTTCCTTTTTATGTTGACTGTATAAAGAAATTCTCTTGTACCAACATTGAGTTTTTGGATTCTACCATAAGTCCACGAAGCCAAATGAAATTTTCTATTGGTTTCTCCCTGACCAGCTGGATGACAACAGTTTGTTACTGGACCAGTTGATTTCTGACTGGCTTCTCTTTGAATGGACATGTGTTTTCTCTTGATATATTTACTCTCTTGAAATTAGTTGAAGACCTTTATTTGCTCTAAGGATGTTAGCAGGCCCAAAAGTGAACAGTGTTAATTATACATGAGTGCAGAAAAGATTTACTAGGATGCTACCTGGACTGGAAGGTTTGAGTTATAAGGAGAGGTTGGACAGGCTAGGACTCTTTTCCTTGGAGTCTAGGAGACTGAGGGGTGACTTTATAGAGGTCTATAAAACCATGAGAGGCATAAATAAGGTAGATGGCCAACAGCTTTTCCCCGGGTAGAGGAGTCTACAGAGCATAGGTTCATGGTGAGAGGAGAAAGATGTAAAAGGGTCTAGGGGGGCAATTTTTTCACATGGAGGATGGTGACTGTCTGGAATGGGCTGCCAGAGGTAATGGTCGAAGCAAATTCAATTTCATCATTTGAGAAACATTTAGATAGTTACACACTTGGGATAGCTATGGAGGATTATGGATCAAACACAGGCAAATGGGACTAGTTTAATTGTGAAAACTGCCCAGCATGGACAAGTTGGGCTGAAGGGCCTGTTTCCATGCCGTAGTCCTCTATGACTCTAGGATGTATATATTCTCAATTCACTTACTCTTTATGTTGAAGGGTGACTTGTAGTGTCAATAATCTTCATCAATAATCTTAACAGTTATGTCACTTGGATCATATAGTATCAACTCTGTAAGCTGTAACCTCAGTTGCTTCAGTCATGGGTACTTGACTAGTTAACATTCACCAAAGAAGACACAACAGCAGTGCGGCCTCAGAATATTTCACAGATCCAATTATTTCAGGATGGGAGGGTAAGAAAATTACCACAGTAAACAAAAAGGGTATAAAGGAATATGAGAACAGGAGTGGATCCATGGGACTAAGAACATTGATATTCGTCCTTCACATGGACAATGTGGACTGACTGGTCTGAATGGTCTGTATTTATATAGTAATATCTATGTAGGAAGGATATTCATTGTGATCGATGCATCTGCCTCATGGAAAAGCCAACTTGTGCCATTTAATAATTCCAGACAGCAAGGTGAAAAGAAAATTCAGATTAGAACATGGTGCCAAGTTTACAATGTAGCATACAATAGAAAATGACGTAAGGTTGCTGCCGTTTTCAAGTTTGTCTCAAGAAAATGACGAACATGTCGCTGAAATGTAGATATATTCTTGAAGGTTTCTTTAACTCTACCATCAGCAAGTTATAGTGAAACCATAATGAAAGATTACTTTTTATTATTATAAAGCACCACTACAAGAAACGTTGCTGGTTGCAATAATTCATCACAGAACAGAATCTACACTTGATTTTTTAACGAATGCCATGAATACAGAAATCGGAAAAGGCTGTTCATGGAATACGTTTATTTCTTTGCCCCATGTGTTTGATTAAAGGCTGTGGTTCGGGTGGGGAACTAGTTGTTGCGGGTATCACCAATTGTTGCATTAATCCACTCATGGTACGGACGTGCTTGATTGCCATATAATGTAAATTACATAATGAGCTTTTCTACTTAAAAGGATAAATGTGTATTTTAGTAATTCAGTGGCTGATCAGTTACAACTTGTGAAATGACTGTGAACTAAGTGCTCACATGCTTTTAGTAAGTATAAAAGCATCAATAGGCAAAAAATAAGATAAACGGAACAATTAAAAATATTTCAAGCAATATATTATATATGTAAACATTCACAAATCTTTGAGGTCACCAAGCCAACTTTATCAATAAGAATACATATTGTCATTTGTTGTCAGCAGCTTTCACATTGAGAGCACCCTCTATCTCACAAGCTACTTTCTTGAGCATTCCACTGTCTCTGAGTTGTCATGCTGTTCGTCTGATACTCTGAAACTTTCTCCAATTAAATATTCAGATGATAAAAGCCATTATCTTCAGTGCCTCATACATGCCCTGTTCCCTATTAACTAATTTTATTCCTTTTCCTGACCACTGTCTGAAGATGAACCAGACATTTCTTAATTTGGAGATCCATTTGACAATGAGCTGAATTTCCAAACCTATATGGTCTTTATCACCAAGGACACTTACTTCCGCCTTTCTGACATTTCCAATCTCCTCCTTTCTCCCAGCTAATTTCCTGAAAAATGTCTTCCATTTTTATGCCACCTCTAGATAGAGTATTCCAAATGTACAATGCATTCTTGGCTGCATCCTCCACAAATTTGAGCTTATTCAAAACTCTGCTGCCAACAGCCTACCTCTCGCAACTCTTTACACCATCATTGCTGTGTTCACTGACCTACATTAACTCTCACCCTACCTCCAATAACTTTTAAATTCTCATCATCCTAGTTTTCAACCTGACCATGTTTTAATTCCTTTCTATATCTTTAGCCTGTGTCAGTCCTAGAACACTACAAAATATCAGCACTGCTCCAAGTTTTGGCTTCTTGAGCATTCCCAATTTTAATCACTCAACCAGGGACATGCTGTACATTCAATTGCCAAGATTCATAGCTCTGGAATTTCCCCATAAGTCTCTCTGCCTCTTTATAACACTCACTTTCCTCCTTAAGACCTACGTCTTTGACATGTCTTAATATCTTCTTATGTGGTCTGCTGTTAAATATTCGTTTAATTCTGTGGAGTATTGGTTTACTTCACTAAAGGTGTTTTTAATGCAGGTTGCTGCTATAGTTCTTGACGAAGGGGCCAGAAGTTAGCGTATGTATCTTGTTTATTCTTCAAGGTGTATCGTGGCACATTTGCAGCATTTAGGTATCACTTCAACAAATGTTTTTCAATTATTGCATTAACTACTTTATGAAAATAGAGTAAAATTCAAGTGGTAGAAATAAATGTTGCTGCGAGGTAAGTTAATTAAGCAGTAGTAAGTGGTATGTTGGTAAGTGTAGAAAAGCACATCCTCTACTTCATTTTTTATAGTACGTTATCAGTTTTGAGGGTTTTCCCTGATGGCTGGTTTTCAATTACTATCATTAAGTTACTGTCAGGAAATCCTGCAGCATTACTGACCAAAACGATTGGTGTCTGAAACCACAGATGAGTAATGATATAGGAGGTTATTATTTATGCAGGAACATTATAATTTATAAATGATCATGAACAGAAACTTAAAGTAAAAATGCCACCAAAAGCATCATCAAACCAGGATTATCTGTGAGTGTACCTTAGATCTGTTGACCGTGGTAATAGTTTCTTTTTTCCACTGAAGTACCCTTCAAACTGTTCTATCTTCAGTCTATGAGAGTAATCAATATACCCAGAAATCTCTTGTCCATGAGAATTGTAGTCTCGGATGAAAATTATAGACTGAAATTTGAAAAAAAAAGAATTTTTTGTTTTAGAGCCTAAAATGTAGAATTAAACTGAGCAATCTTAACAAACTGTTAAATATACTTTATTCAGGAAAGGTTGTAGGAACTTCAAAATGTTATTTAATCAGTGCCCTTTGTTTATTTATGCATTTTTAATGATTTGTGAAACAGACTTAGAACAAAACAGATATTATCCAAATTATAAATGATATCATCAATTTCTTCCTAAAAGCAACAGTTTAAAATTACATGCATATTACTTAGTCAAAAATTGAGTTGACATTTGTAAGGACACTTTTTTTTCTCACCTAATTTTATGATAATTCAATGTATGGATAAACCCTGGTATATTATAAATAAAATCCTTGTTTGCCTTCAAATTGATCACTGTGGCAACTTAATAAACATCTTTGTTGAAAATTGGGGTCCCCTGAAACATGTATTAACTTAGAATTCCATATTTGATATTTCCTGGGTAGCATGAGGCCTCATTTAACTGTGTTGCATTACTGCAAATGTAAATAAATCTCTATATGACAACAAAGGAGAAGTCACAAGAATCATCAAAGTCCTGAAACAGAAACAACTACTCACCATTGTCAATGCATTATTTTGAAATAAGATGCATTTATTATTCAAAAGAATGGTAAACTAACCTACCAATGGAGATGGGCAAGGGGACAATGGTCATTTGACTATTTAGTAGCTGTCCCATGGCCACTGACCAAGAAGAGTTAGACAGGCAATTAACATATCATCGATGGCCAGCTCCTAAAATAAGTTATATTAACTGAGGCAGGAGGGGAGGAAGGGTTAAGAAGATCCAGGGTGATGAGCCACACCATCTCTTGGGGTCAGACCAAGATTTCTCCTACATCAGCCCAAGGGAAGAACAAAGACTATTAGTACCAAGACCACCAAAGTATATCAGAAACTACCACAAAAGGATACAGGACCACTGGGACGTGGGAGTGTGATGCCTCTATTCCTCCATTCCACATACATCTCCAGGATTGGTAAAGCATTCTTATCTGTGTATTTCCTTTCTTTGCCTAATTAACTATTACATCACGTCTAAACTGATGCTTTTCAATAAACCATCAGAAAATTGCTATAAATCGCTGACTGCCTATATTAGGTAACTGTGATCACAAACCCCCTAAAATCAAAAATTGGTGTCAGAGTGGGAGACTTCTCATAAGTCATGGTTTAATTAGCTTTAATTTTGAGAAGCTTGGAAGTTAGATTGTAGGTAAATGTATGTTGAGTAATTCTTAAGTAAACCAGTGGCTTTCGTGTGTGCTAAACAGCCGGTGCTACTAAGTTTGATTGTGAAAACTGGAGCAGCCGGGGCAAAAGACGTATTCGGAATGATACAAAGACATAATGATCCTATTCTTGATACTTTTTAGGGAGATTCAGAAGGGTAAGATTAAGATAAAAGAATTCCAGAATAAACTGGCCTACAACACCTATGTCTGTACCTTGCAACTGAATAGAATACAGAAGGAGTCTTGGGAACAAGCTACAAACTTACAAAAGGAAAGTGACAGCTTATATGCAGAACTAAGACAGGAGATAGAAGTGTGTAATGAGGCACGCTACAAAAATAAACAGATAGAGAAAATATAAGAACAAAACACTGAGTTACAAACAGAGAATTTGAGATTGAAAGGGGAAATGCAGGATGCAAGGGGTAATTGGACAAAAAAATGTGTTCTCCCTGAAGCAGATCACCCCTCTTGCATAGACAAAATTAAAAACTCCACTCAGCACTTTGCCAAAAGAATGCACAAATTGCTGCTTTCTCTGCTAAAAGGATGAATGACCTTGGTAGAAGCTTGGACAACCAGCATTCTTCCGCCCTGCCTCTCTTGAACAGCAGGCGTGAGTGACTGAGTGTTGTCACAAGTGTCAAGGTGAAATTTGAGCAAGAGGTAGATGAGGAGGGAACCTCTACTGTGGTTAAAGGAGAGTTCACAACCATACCTTGACTCTTGTCACCAGCTGAAGTGAGGACTTTGAGGGAAGAACTGGGTATTACAATAGATGTAAGATCTGATATCCTTCCCATGCCAAACTGGGAAATGTTTAGAATCTCCCACCTGAAATTAGAGGCTGATGATTTTAAACAGATTCACCTAGCTGCCTGCTCCCTAGGTTTAAAAAAGAGAACTGAGCTGAGATATTACAGCTTAGGGAATTAGAGGAGGACATAAGGAGGGCACTTGGGGAAGCAGACAATGATTTCCATTCAGTATTAGCTTGTATCAGTCACCTACTGAAAGTCCCTTTGGGTTTTCACAGAGGTTTCTTGGCTGTTATTGAAAGATGTGGTCAGAGGAGGGAGAGGACTCACAGACAGTGGTGAACCCTGACACCCCAAGTTTTAAGGGCCTCTTTCTGAAATGACTCCAGTCATCAGCCCATAGCATATTGGGTGTATACAACAGTAAAACAGTGATGTAGGATGAGTTGATCCATTATTCTAACACAACCTGGGACAGGCTGTAATAAGGCTGTGAACATAGAATATAGAACATAGAACAGTACAGCACAGTACAGGCCCTTCGGCCCACAATGTTGTGCCGACCTGTTATCCTACTAAGATCAATCTACCCTGCATACCCTACATTTTACTATCCTCCATGTGCCTATCCAAGAGTCGCTTAAAAGTCTCTAAAGTATCTGACTCCACGACCACTGCCGGCAGCGCATTCCACACACCCACCACTCTCTGTGTGAAGAACCTACCTCTGACATTTCCCCTATACCTTCCTCCAATCACCTTAAAATTATGCCCCCTCGTAATAGTTTCCACCCTGGGAAAAAGTCTCTGACTATCTACTCTATCTATGCCTCTCATCATATTGTAAACCTCTATCAAGTCACCTGTCATCCTTCTTTGCTCCAATGAAAAAAGCCCTAGCTCCCTCAACCTTTCCTCATAAGACCTGCCCTCCAGTCCAGGCAGCATCCTGGTAAATCTGCTCAGCACCCTCTCTAAAGCTTCCACATCTTTCCTGTAATGAGGTGACCAGAACTGAACACAATATTCCAAGTGTGGTCTAACCAGAGTTTTATGGACATGCAGCATAACCTCACGACTTTTAAACTCAATTCCGCTGTCAATGAAAGCCAACACACCATACGCCTTCTTTACAACCCTATCAACTTGGGTCGCAACTTTGAGGGATCTATGGATGTGGACCCCAAGATCCCTCTGTTCCTCCATACTGTCGAGAATCCTGCCATTAACCCTGTATTCTGCATTCAAATTCGAGCTTCCAGAATGAATCACTTCACACTTTTCTGGGTTGAATTCCATCTGCCACTTCTTTGCCCAGCTCTGCATTCTTTCAATGTCCCGTTGCAACCTACAACAGCCCTCCACGCTGTCCACAACTCCACCAACCTTCGTGTCATCGGCAAACTTACTAACCCACTCTTCCACTTCCTCATCCAAGTCATTTATAAAGATCACAAAGAGCAGAGGTCCCAGAACAGATCCCTGCGGAACACCACTGGTCACCGAGCTCCAGGCTGAATACTTTCCATCTACTACCACCCTCTGTCTTCTATTGGACAGCCAATTTTGTATCCAGACAGCCAAATTTCCCTGAATCCCATGCCTCGTTACTTTCTGAAAATGAAATGCTAACGTTGCACCTGCTGAGAGATCACTTGCCCTACCAGAGGTCTGGGCAAGATAAGAACACTGTATGAAGAAGAGGTATCCAAATTTGCCGTTTCTACTGCAATAGGCTGACTCACTAAGTCCTTTGAGTGACAAGGCAAATTTGATTGGGTGTGGCCTGACTAAGAGAACAAGTTCTGCGCCTGCACCCTCCACCTCGTGTACAAGTAGGCCCTGACTCAAATGAACAGCATTGAGAGAGGATAGAGGTAGCAATGGAGGCCATGAGACTGGGGAGGGAAACCCAACAGGTGACTGCAGCAGCAACCCAAATTCTCAGGTCAATAAATCAGAATCCTTTATGGCTCCAACTAGCCTCCCAGGGAGAGATGGTGTCATCTCTCCAATACAATGGCTGCGGGAGACCAGGAGTTCATACTGATGATATTGGCAGCCTTCAGCAATTAATACCAGCTGACTCCCCCATAACCATTATCCACAAGACACTGCCCAGACTCCACAAAAGGCTCACCACAAGTCTTGACAAGGTTCAATACAGAGATCCATGCCCTGGAGTTGAATATAGATGGAATTGCCAGGAAGAAAAACAGTGTCAAGTAGAAACCTGCAAACAGCAGGCATTTATATAGGCCATGTGGCCTTGAACATTCTTGGCAGAGTGTGGGCAATTCCAGCTGGTATGGGAAAAAGTGTTGAAAATACTTATCCCTCTCTCTCTGCTTTTCCAATGTAATGGGGTGAAACTGGAGTGCAACTCCACCAGGGCAAAGCTCAGACAGAGACAGAAGAGGTGAGCAACAGTCACTCTGACACAGTTAGAAAAGAAGTCACAATTTTGGATAAGTCCATGTTCTCCAGTGGGGTTAAAGAAACCCTCTGTGAAAATTGGACTGCATTCACAGACAGTTCTCATAACAGTTGCAATGAAAGCATCCCTTATATTCGACTGAGATGAGTGCTAAGATGAGGAGAAGTCAGAAAGTGTGAACAATTCAAGTCTTTCAAATCTTACTTCATTGAAAAAGTTTAAAATGTGTCTTTTCTTCAAAATACTGCAGACAGGATATATTGTGAAAAATAGCTTGGCTTGTTCTCAAAACATAGATAAACTTTCTTGGAAGACATCCAATTTAAACTCAGAATTTGGAATGAGAAAAATTTCGTTCATGTACTGGTATTGTTTTTTTGAAGGTGGTCTTAAAGAAAGCATTTTTCAAGATTTTGTTTCATAAAAATAAGCATTTTAAAAACTATTACGAAATTATCAGAAGATGTTGGCAGCTTTTTAAACATAATACATGAAATTACGACGTGACATTATGACAAATTATGACAAAATTCATCCCTCGGAAAAAGAAGCATGGTCCAGGGAGGATGAGGCAACCATGGCTGACTAAGGAAGTCAGGGATAGCATAAAAGCAAAAGAGGAAGCATATAATGAGGCGAAGGGCAGTGGGAAACCAGAGGACTGGGAAGCTTACAAAGATCAACAGAGGGCAACAAAAAAAGAAATAAGGAGGGAGAAGATTAAATATGAGGGTAAGCTAGCCAATAACATAAACGAAGACTGTAAGAGTTTCTTTAGATATATAAAGGGCAAAAGAGAGGCAAAAGTGGCCATTGGACCACTGGAAAATGACGGTAGAGAGATAGTAGTGGGGAACAAGGAAATGGCTGAGGAACTGAATAATTACTTTGTGTCAGTCTTCATGGTGGAAGACATGAGTAATCTCCCAAAAATTCAACAGAATCGAGGGGCAGAGCTGAGTATGGTGGCCATCACCAAGGAAAAGATGCTAGTAAAATTGATTGGCCTGAAGGTGGATAAATCACCTGGACCAGACGGGCTACACCCCAGAGTTCTAAAGGAGATAGCTGAAGAGATAGTGGGAACATTAGTGGTGATCTTTCAGGAATCGCTAGAGTCAAGGAGGGTCCCAAAAGACTGGAATATCGCTAATGTGACACCCCTATTTAAAAAGGAAGTAAGGCAAAAGACGGAAAATCACAGGCCGATTAGACTAACCTCAGTCGTGGGTAAGATTTTGGAGTCCACTGTAAAGGATGAGATTTCTGAATATTTGGAAGTGTTTGGTAAAATAGAGCAAAGTCAGCATGGTTTCATCAAGGGGAGATCATGCCTGACAAATCTGCTAGAATTTTTTGAGGAAGTAACGAGCAGGGTAGACCGAGGAGAGCCAATGGATGTTATCTACCTGGACTTCAAGAAGGCCTTTGACAAGGTGCCACACAGGAGGCTGCTGAATAAGATGAGGGCCCATGGTGTTAGGGGCAAGGTGCTAGCATGGATAGAAGATTGGCTGTCTGGCAGAAAGCAGAGAGTCGGGATAAAAGGGTCTTTCTCAGGATGGCATCTAGTGACAAGTGGTGTTCCGCAAGGGTCAGTGCTGGGACCACAACTTTTCACTTTATACATTAATGATCTAGATGAAGGAACTGTGGGCATTCTGGCTAAGTTTGCAGACAATACAAAGATAGATGGAGGGACAGGTAGTATTGAGGAGGTGGCGAGGCTGCAGAAGGATTTGGACAGGTTGGGAGAGTGGGCAAAGAAGTGGCAGATGGAGTACAACGTGGGGAAGTGTGAGGTCATGCACTTTGGTAAGAAGAATAAAATCATGGACTATTTTCTAAATGGGGAGAAAATTCAGAAGTCTGAAGTGCAAAGAGACTTGCGAGTTCTAGTCCAGGATTCTCTCAAGGTAAACTTGCAGGCTGAGTCAGTAGTCAGGAAGGCAAATGCAATGTTGACATTTATTTTGAGAAGACTTGAATATAAAAGCAGGGATGTACTACTGAGGCTTTATAAGGCTCTAGTCAGGCCACGTTTGGAGTATTGTGTGCAGTTTTGGGCCCCATATTTCAGGAAGGATGTACTGGCCCTGGACCGGGTTCAGAGGAGGTTCACGAGAATGGTCCTAGGAATAAAAAGCTTAACATATGAGGAATGTTGGAGGACTCTGGGACTATATTCATGGAGTTTAGAAGGATGAGGGGGGATCTAATTCAAACTTACAGAATACTGAATGGCCTGGACTGAGTGGATGTTGGGAAGATGCTTCCATTGGTAGGACAGACTAGGGCCCGAGGGCACAGCCTTAGAGTAAAGAGAAGACCTTTTAGAATAGAGATAAGGAAAAACTTCTTCAGCCAGAAAGTGGTAAATCTATGGAATTCACTGCCACAGAAGGCTGTGGAGGCCAGGTCATTGAGTACATTTGAGACTGAGATAGGTTGTTGATTATCAAGGGGCTCAAGGGTTACGGGGAGAAAGCGGGAGAATGGGGTTGAGGAACTTATCAGCCATGATTGAATGGCGGAGCAGACTCGATCGGCCAAATGGCCTAATTTCTGCTCCTCTGTCTTATGGTGTTATCACTGAGTGACTTGGGCCCTGACTCTTAGAGCAGCACCGAGTTAACTCTTTCTGCTGTAAGTTTTAAGTCTTATTACATACCTTCTGTGTGGTGACGTGTAATTTTAGATAGGACTAAATTCTGGGTTTCTAAATTTACAGATTACTTGTACATTATTAACCCACTGGGCATCTTTCAAAACCTGGATGGATTTTGTTTTCCTGTTTTTATGCAAATTTCAAGAACACAGTAAGGACTCTGGAAGTGTTGCAGATACAAAGTTTTTGAGCACAGGAGAATGCTGAACTGACTGAGATAACTTATGTCTTCAATATTAACTTGCTGCCTAAAACCTAAAACCTGAAGCCTAGATATCATTTTTTCTGAATTTGGGATTGATAAAATTACTTGACACAAGTTGCTTGTTCAAGCACGCAATGGGAAATTCAATAGAAGTTTAGGCGGGCAAATAAAGTTAAAACAAGACCCAATGGAAACAGCCTGGGTAGTTTTAATTGGTATCAAAAAATAGGAAGGATTGTTTGGGAAGAAATTAAATGACTACTAATGAAACCTGTCAGCCCAACAGCACTGCTGAGACTGTACACAAAAGAAACACCTAAGTCTATGTAGCCATATTTGAACTTAGGTTAATTTTAAAAGAAAG
>NC_063332.1:109264209-109349226 GCF_021869965.1 Rhincodon typus
CAGATTCTCCAGCATCTGCAGTTCCTACTATCTCTTAGGTTTAATCTAACACCTTTTGAAAAAAATCATATGTATTTTTGTAAGAAAGATCAAGCAAGCAAAATTTGATAATGCTTGCAACCACACAGTAATATTTGATCTATTTTAAAGATATTATGAAAACACTTTTTTCGACTAGACATTAGGTTTTTCTGGAGGTCCTGCATCAGATAGAATAGTAATTACTGGGATAGTCCACTTAGAATAAAGAACAGTAAAAATAAAAAAGTGACACAGCATCAATTGGAATTGGAAGTGACTCAACTTAGCTGAAATTAAATGGGATATAAAGGAGAGATAGATGAACTTGAATAATTAACAGCTTTCTCTTGGAGATATGTGTGCCCTTGCTTTTTTTTAAAAATAGAACTGGATTGACTGATTTTGTCACCACCCACCACTAAAAGACATCAGAGCACTGGGACGTGGAAATGTGCTGCCTCTACTTCTCCTTTCTCCAAAACGGCTCCAAGGTTGGTAAAGCATTTTTCTCTGTCAATGGTCACATATTTCATTTTTTTGCCCAATTAACTAAATTGATGCTTCTCAGTAAACTCCGAGAAAATTGCTACAAATCATCAACTACCTATATTAAGGAACTGTGATCACAAATTCCCTAAAAGTAGTTACCTCAGTATGCATCACTCTTTCTTAGTTACAAAGATCTGCAGAAAAGTAACACAGTTCTCACAAAAGTGTGTAAAGTTTCCATAATTGATTCCCTTAGGTCAGTTTACTATATCAATAGTGATTCTGGTTTATCTACTACACTTACAGATGATAATAATGCTATTAATATTGTCTCAAAGGGCCTGTTGACAGACAGGGGAGATCCAGATGGGAGGAGTACCTCAATTATATACCGAACACAGATAGGGTCCATGTCAAACATCTGAAACTAGAGTATGATGCATGATTAGTGCAATACATTTTGTAATCCTTCACCATTCACCTTACTGAGATATCTATTCCACTTATAACAAATGGCACATGGAGACATCAATTGCAACTGTGGAGCTAATTAGAAGGGTTTGACTGGGGACTGTGGTTGGAACTGACCTGCCCACATAAACTGATGAAGATAGTGGGAAAGCATAACAAGATTGTGAAATATATACCAAAGTCCCTTTTCGTATTGCTCACTGAAGTATTAATTCTTTCCTTGTAACTATTAAATCTTTAAATAATTCTTACTATTGCAAACAAAAATATATTGAAGTAATATATGCTTATTACGACTGTAGAAACCTGAAAAGGTTAAAATGTTGTAGTAATCTCAAACAGAATACTGTAAAACTTTTATAAGTACCTTGTTGACTAAAGCGACTAGAATTCTCCAGTTACTGGCAATGAAATCTAGACTGAGAAAAACATTCTATACCTTTAACCGTAAAAGAACAGGACAAAAATAGTAAAGGAGGAGTCATTGGCCTAGAGGTAAAGGCACTAAACTAGGAATCGAGACAGCCAATCTCACGTCCTGGAACATTGGTTCCATTTCACTATAGTAACTGTTGGAATTTAAATTCAATTAATAAAACAAATCTCGCATTAAAAGCTGTTCTTAGTTATGGTGACCATGAAAACATTGTTGATTGACGTAAAACTCCTATAGTTCTTTAATGCTCTTTAGAGAAGGAAATCTGCTGTCCTTTCCAAGTCTACTGGCTTACATGTGACTCCACACCCAGAGCAATGTGATGACTCTGAACAAGCTTATCAAGCCACTCATTTGTATGAAACAGCTAGAGAAAAGCCTAAATGGATTGAAACCAGATGGACCACCCAGAATTGAAGAAGGCACTGGAAATAAAAATGGGATACCCAGTCCAGTTGGTCCTGCAAAGTTTTCGCGCCACCCAAATACCAGGCTATGACCATCACCAATAAGAGACAATCTAACCACCACCCCTTGATGTTCAATGATGTTACCATCACTGAATCCCCCACTATCAACATCCTGGGGGTCATCATTGACCAGAAATTCAACTGAACTCACCACATAAACACAGTGGTTACAAGAGCAGGCCAGAAGCTAGGAATACTGAGGCGAGTAACTCAGCTCCTGACTCCTCAAAGCCTGTCCACTATCTACAAGGCACAAGTCAGGAGTGTGATGGAATACTCCCCACTTTCCTGGATGAGTGCAGCACCAACAACACTCAAGAAGCTTGACATCATCCACGACAAAGCAGCCTGCTTGATTGGCACTACATCCACAAACATCCACTCCCTCCACCACTGATGCTCGGTAGCAGCAGTGTGTACTATCTACAAGATGCACTGCAGAAATTCACCAACGATCCTCAGTCAGCACCTTCCAAACCCACGACCACTTCCATCTGGAAGGACAAGGGCAGCAGACATATGGAAACTCCACCACCTCCAAGTTCCCCTCCAAGCCACTCACCATCCTGACTTGGAAATATATCGCCATTCCTTCACTGTCACTGGGTCAAAATCCTGGAATTCCCTCCCTAATGGCATTGTAGGTCAACCTACAGCAGGTGGACTGCAGTGGTTTAAGAAGGCAGCTCACCACCACCCTCTCAAGGGCAACTATGGGCAGGCAAGAAATGCTGGCCAGCCAGCGACACCGACAACCCAAAAATGAATAGAGGGAAAAAAAACCTCATGATGACATTGATTAAATGAGAGCTGAATGAAACAATGTACTTGACAAGTACACTGAAAACTAGAAAACTGATAGAACTATTTTAGTTTACGACTTGGTTTATTCCCACAAAAGGAATTGTGTGGCTCAATGTCAGTTCGTTAACTTCATGAAGTAAGATGTTCTTTACTGAACTCTGGAAATAATCTAACCCAGAAGTAGGGAAGTAATTAGCCAATTTAAATAAATCTTATTGAGTCCTTTCCCACTGTAAATTTTGATCATCACCTGGAAAATGTAATTAATTTTCAATAGCATCAGATGATGTTGATAATTATGCCAAGAGAAACCCCAAGAAGAACTTAAGCTGACAAGCCAAATTCAATATCATGTTGTTCTGTGGCAGCAGGTGTATGAAAAGAATGGTTGTATTTTGCTTCGTAGTGTTGGTTTTGGCTATGTTAAGATTTAATTTCTTTCAGCCCAACAGGCCTGCTTTTATGTGACCTTCCTTGAACATGTCAGCCAAACTCAAGTTAAACAAATTTTCATTTTATGAAAGATATTAAAACAAGATTGTTTGTGACAAAATAAGAAGCAGTGTTTAAAACCTTCAATCTAAATCAGATCAAATTTTCAAGAGTACAAACAAGCAGAGGCTGCACTGAGCAAAAAACTAAAACAAAACCTCATGGCTCTCTCAGTCAGTTTGACTGAGAGCTGGGCTGCAGGATGATTGAGCAAATTGACCATGTCATCTTGGGACAGGAAGCAGTTCAATTAGGGGGCGGAAATGAAGAACATAATAGTAGAAGTAGATGATAGAATGGTGAGGGAGATTGATACTGTTCTCTGCAAGAAAGGGTGAGAGTCCAGCTGGTTGTGTTGCCTACTCAGTGTCAGGGTTTGGGACACCGGTTCAGAGCTGGAGAGGAATTTGTATGGAAAGGGTCCAGTAATTTTGACCCATGTAGGTAACATCATATAGGTACTGGAAAAGAGATTCTGCATAGACAGCATGAGGACCTAGGCACTAAAATACAACACAGAATCTGAAAGGCTATAATCTTTGGATCATTACCTGAGCTGCAGGCAAATTCACATAGGTACCTGAAATTTGAGAGATGAAAGTGTGGCTCAAAGGATGATGTGGAAAATGTGGGCCCTGCTTTGTGGGCACTGGCAACAGTACTGGAGAAAATGGAGGCTATATAGTTAGGACAGTCTCTACCTGAACTGTACTGGGACCTGTGTTATTGTGCACCATATAGACATTGCGAAGGTTTCAAACTAAATAGTGGGACAAAGGATCAAATTCTGAAAGATGTGGCATATGAAAGAGTAGATACAAAATAGTAACATGGAAAATGAGGATCAGAAAATGATAAAAAGGAATATGGAGAAAAAAAAGTATGCACCAACAATCAAGATTAGAAGACAAGCTTTTGAAGACAAAACCAAAGGCTCTGTATCGGAATGAACATTCATAACAATGTAAATAAATTGATAGCACACATTGAAGTAAATTGATATGATCTGATAGACAATTCAGAGTCATGGCTGCTGGATGACAAGAATTGGGTCCTGAGTATTGAGGATACATGGCATTTAAGAAAAAAACAGGAAACTACATAAATTTGGATGGATGCTAATCAAGGATGCCATTTGTGCACTAGTTAGACATGATCTCGGTTCAGGATATGAGTTTGTAGAATTGGAAAGGTTGAGATGGAGAAGAGGAATAGAGAGGGAAAGGAGTAATTAGTTACTGTGCTCCTACTAGGATGGCTTCCCATTAATAATAATATAGAATAAAGTTTACAAAAAGAAATATTGGTTGGTGTTTTATCCTGTGATTTGATGCCATACTATGAGATTTCTGTTCAAGACAGATTGTGCAAGGAGAAGGAAAAGTCGAGAACTGTCTTTAGGCTTAGACTTTAAAGTAAAGCTAATTATAGTCATAATTATTAGGATGTCACGGTGGCTCATTGGTTAGCACTGCTCCCTCACAGTGCCAGGATCCTGGCTTCGATTTCAGCCTTGGGTGACTGTCTGTGTGGAGTCTGCACATACTCCCCATGGCTATATGGGTTTCCTTCAGGTGACCCGGTTTGCTCCCATAGTCTAAAGATGTGCAGTTTAGGTAGATTGGCTATGGGAAATACAGGGTTATGGGTCTGTGTGGGATGCTCTTCAGAGGGTTGGTGTGGACTCGATAGGCCAAATGGCCTGTTTCCACACTGTAGCGATTCTATGAAGAAGATTATACAATAATACACGATACCCTCTTCATGTTAATAATATATACATACCAGCTTAAACTTACAGTTACATTGTCCAAGGCCTAATCTATCTTATTCATATGTTGAGAGCCGCATTTCAGGCTGGTCTGGTGTCAAGTGGTTTAACTCCATCCACACTATGCTATTTAAGCTCAGTGATGTGCAGTTCCATGACATCAAGTTTGCTCCAGGGATCTGAAGCCCTTACATAACAGGTGATTCCGATAAAGGGACAGCAATAATCATAGATGATTCTAATCTGCATATAATGCATGTTTTGCATCTACATGCAAAATTTAGTTTGGCCATAGTAGCCTGAATGAAGAGTTCATAAAATGCTTTTGAGATAGTTTCTTGGAGCAGGACATTCAAGGACCTCCCACAGAGCAAGTTATGTTAGATTTGTTCTTATGTAATGTGACAAGATTAACTATGCCCTCAGAGTAAAGACACCCCTTGGTAGCAGCAACTGTAATATACTTGAATTTCTATCCAGATTGAATGGGATAAGATTGAGTTTAATACTAGTACCCTAAAATTAAATAAGGGCAACTTTGTAGGCATGCAAGCTGAGCTAGTTGAAGTGAACTGGCATACCAGGTGACAGGAGAGACAGGCAGGCATTTTTTTGTGGCAGGCATTTAAAGGGATATTTCACTATATATTCCTACTATATTAAAGAGAGGACCCACCCTCTATGGCTAACCAAAGAAGTTAGGGAAAACATCAAACTTAAGGGAAAAAAAAACCTATGACTGTAAAAAGATGACCAAAAAGACAGATCTGGAGGAAGAATCTGGAGCATGAGAGGAAGCTAGCTAGAAAAAAAACGATAGCAAGAATTTCAACTGGTAAGTAAAAAGGGAAAAAATAAGTCGTGAGTTGTCCCTCTAAAGTTTGAGAAAGTGGAGTTAATAGTGGATAAGGAAATGGTAGATGAAATGTGTAAATATTTTGGCTTTTGTCTCCACTGTATAAGATACAAAATTAATTCTAATAATATCAGTAAATTAGAAGACAAAAGAGAGAAAGGAACTTAGTGAAATTACAATCACAGGAGAAACAGTACTGAGCAAACTAAGGGAGTTGCAGGCAGACAAGTCTTCAGGTCCAGATGGATTGCATTGTACAGTCTAGAAGAGGTAACTAATGACTAGTAAATTCCCTACATTCTGAAAAGGTTCCAACTTACACGAATGTAGCAAATATAATCCTTCTATTTAAGAAGGGAGGGAAACAGAAAACAGGAAACTATAGGTCACAATGTTCAACACCTGTTATGAGAAAACTGTTAGAATTGATGATTATAGAAATTACAGCTGGGCACTTAGAAAGGTTGGAAGTCATCGGGGAGAATCAGCATGGCTTTGTGAAAGGAAAATCATATTTCACAAATTTATTACAGTTCTTTGAAGGAGCAACACGTACTGTGGATAAAGTGGTACCTGTACAGATACTCCTGTAGTTGGATTTCCAGAAGGCATTTAATAGGGTGTCACATTAATATTATTTAGAAAATAAAAATTCATGATGTATGGGCTGGATAGATAGATACTGGCATGGATAGATAGATGACTGGTTGATTAGCTGAAAACATAATTAAGCATAAATGGGTCTTTGATTGGCAAAATGTGAAGAGTAGAATCGCATAGAATCTCAACTTCTTATAATTTATATCACTGACTTGATGACAGCAGCGAAGGCATGCGAGCTAAATTGCAGCCAACACAAATTTGGAAGGAAAGTATTTTGTGAAGAAGACATCAGGGGTTGGCAGACATCTATAAATTGGTCTGCCAGTGGGCAAAAATCTAATAGCTGATGTGTAATTTGGGAAATATGAAATTGTTCACTCCGGCTGGAACAAAAAAAAAACAGAGCATTACTTAAACGAAGAGCAACTGTAGAACTCCAAGGGGTTCTAGTGTATGAATCCCAAAAAGTAAGTGAGGAGATACAGCATTTAATAAAGAAAGGGGTGCTACCCTTTGTTACAAGAATAACTGAATATAAAATTAAGGATAAAAACAAATATTCCAGATGCTGGAAATCTGAAAAAAATTCAGAATTGCTGGAGAAACTTAACATGTCTAGCAGTATCTGTGGAGAGAGGAGAAGCATGGCAAGGGAATAATGATAGCAATTTGATTGTTAGGGGAACAGATAGGCATTTTGGTGGGCTGTGGCTGTAGACGTGACTCCAGATTGGTATGATGGGTCAAGGATGTCACAGAATGGCTGCAGGATATACTTTTGCGGGGAGGTTGAGAAGTGAGAGGTTATGGTCAACATTGGCACCAATGTCATACTTAGGAAGAGGGACGTGATTGCTAAAGTAGAACTTAACTAGGCAAGAGACTGAAAACCAGGCTCTCTAAGGTAGTGTTACAATCTAAAGATTGGTTCTAGTACTATGTGCTAATTGATTAAAATAAATATTGACTGATTGTTACAGCCATGCATTCAAATGCTGCAGATAGGAAGGCTTTAGATTTCTGGGACATTGGAACCAGTTCTGGGGCATGTGGGACTTTTGCATTGGGGATCGGTTAAACCTGAGCAGGACTAGGACTGGAGATTTGCTAGTTCTAATGGAGAAGGCTTAAACTAGCAGAGAGAGATGGGAATCTAAGGGGGAATTCAGATAGGATAAAACAAACCTGTTTTTGGGTAGTAGAAAATATATAAATGAAAGTGGAAAGCAGTAGAAACAAATCCCAGAATCAACCAGTGTCAAATTATGGAATACTGCTAAAAAAGCAGAATTAAAAGCATTTCTTGTCTGACTGCATAAAGCATTAATAACAAGATTTACAATATAAAAATAACAAATGAGTGATGGCACTAGTAGAAGTATATTGCCATAATGGAAATATGAATGCAGGGTGACCAAAACTGGGAACTTTAAATATTCAAGGATATTCAACATTTGGGATGACAGGCAAAAATGAAAAGGAATTTAGATGGTGCTGTTAATAAGGAACTGGATTAGTTTATTAGTGCAAGATGATGCCTGATCAGAAGACTAGGATGTTGAATCTGTTTGGGAGAATCTAACGAACAGCAACAGGCAGTAGTGGTGCAATAGATTTTGTTTTAAGAGGATTTGGATACAGGAACAAAGGAGTCTTGCTTCAATTTTAAAGAACCCTGATGGGACCCTGCCTGGAGTATTGTGTGCCGTCTGGTCCCCGTCCAATAGAAGGAATATAGTGGACAGTCACCAATCTGATTCCTGAGACAGTGGGATCGTAAACATTTCACAGAATTGTCAACTCAAAAACATGAAACAGTACAGCACAGAAACAGACTACTCAGCACTTCAAATCTCTTGCCAAAGTCACCTAGTCTCGAATGTGATTTCTTCTTACACACTACCACTTTTCTTTCACAAACTACTATTTACATAAATAACCTGAATTCAGAAACTCGATGCAAATTAGGTCAAATTTTTACTCAATACTAAATAAGGGGGAAACATGAAACAGTTCAGAATTGACACAATGATTGAGTGAACGAGGCAGGTGAAAAGAATAATAGTTAGTGTGGACAGGTTATGAGGAAAAAAGTTGAGTCGGTTGGGTCTATCCATTTTGGAGTTTAGAGGAAGGAGAGGCCATTTTATTGAAAAATGCAAGATTCATAGGGGAATTGGTAGGGTAGATGTAGAAAGGTTCTTTTTCCTTGTGTGAGATTCTGGGACCAGTGGGCATAGTCTCAGAATAAGGGACCACCCTTTTAAAATAGGATGAGGAGCAATTTTTTCTCTCAGAGGTTAGTGACTTTGTGGAATTCTTCACCACAGAGGGCTGCAGAGGCTGAGTATATTCACATCTGAGATTCATTTTTAATCAAGGGTTATGCGGAATAGGCAAGAAAGCAATGTTGAGGATTATCATTGAATGGTGCAACAGTTTGATGGGATGAATAGCCAACTTCTACTCCTACAGCTTATTGTCTTAAGCAGTTAATGATAAGTTTTATAATGCTTGAGGACTATGTCCAGTTCTGGTCTCTGGATATAAGTTCATATTTATTACCCATGATATAAAACAAAGTATAAATAATATTTACATTTATATTTACATAATATTATACATTGAAAATAGTGCAAAAATGATTCAGTGTCAGAGGCTAGCTGCATGAGAAAATATTGGAATAACTTGGTTTATCATCTTAGAAAGACAGATTGTTAGGCATCTGGAGAAAGTTAGTTCAGTTAATCTAATTTCAATTGTGGAGAAGTACGAGGGCACTATAGGTTCAATAAGTGAAAGATTAATTCAGGACTGATATTGGTAAATGTTTTGACACAAAGGGAGTAAATTAATTTCTATCATAAGGCAAAACAACTTGTGATTTCAATTTAACAGCTCCTTTTACACTTCTCTTGATCTCCACTGTTCATTGATGTCAATAAAAAATTGAGTCATATCCCTGGAAATTACATTGTAACATCACTGCAAAAGTAAAATGTGCAATAACATCTTGATATAATGTCACAGGGTAGTCACCAAAGTAAACAAAACCCAGTGAAGTACAGTCTTCCTTGCTGCTAGTCTATAGAAAAAAAATTGGCAGGTGGACGTGGCCTCTAGCTGTGGGAAGTCTGTGATACAAGAACTGATTGCCAAATGTGGCATTTTAATTTCAGCTCTAAGATTCTGGCTATGCTGTACCTTACTTGCAAGTGCTAGATAGTGAGACACATGTTCAATCTACTTACAGCACAATTCACTGGCTTGAGGGGTCAAGCCTGGGCTGAAATATAAGATAATATGACTCATGTTGGATTCTGGGACACAGCATCAGGTTCAGCTGTCAGACAGCAATCAACATAGTGCTAATCCACCTGAAGACTGCCTCTTTAACAGGATCTTAGTATGGGCAAGCATGCACTATTTCAGGGCTTGATTCTTGCATAATGTTTTAGTTAGTTTAATTTTTTCCATTATTGCATTAAACACATTTAGTCATCTCAGTCACGGGTTTGTGTTGGATTAGTCTTGCTGCAGCTTATTGTCAGGTTAAAGTATATAATTCAAAGCTAGATATTACTTACCATCTATTTCATTTTAACCAAACCACAATTTTCTCTCAAGGACATGATAATCATGCCTAATGGCACCAACACCATTTCTTTTTCTTGGGGATCACAAATGTGATGGGCTTAAATATCAACTAGTCAGGTTCCTACGCAATGGCCACTGGGTGGTCACAGCATTAATTTGTGATCCACCACAGCAGTTTTGTGAGTGACTTTGCAAAAACTGAGTAGGTCTATAAAAGGGTCTTTCACATCTTTTTCCTCTCACTTGCTCTGCTCCATCACGTGGCTTGGCAGACGTTCAGAACAGTATAACGTGCTTCGGTAGTACCCTGTCAGACAGCATTAGTCTTCCAAGACAGTGGAAATGTTCCAGGACGATAGCTAACTAGCGTCCTTTAAGGCAAACAATCATGTACTGTGAACGATTCTGCAGGTGTCTTGGGGTCTCAGCTGGCTGTTGTTTATTAAGGTGCACTATGTGTGAGGAGGCAGATGAGGTTGCTACTGACAGCTTTGTGTAAATGTGGTAGGGAAATGGAAATATTGCTCTTCCAGGAACATTTGAGTACGGTGTTTTTGGTGTTTGTGACCTTATTCTGCTACTTAAAACTGCTACTTGTTTCAGAGGGAATAGATTTCCACACAGCAGGCCCTGTGTGAAAGTATGCAATAGAGAAACCAGACATGTACACAGGTGTGCATTCACTTTGCCATCTATAGAAAACCTTCCTAGACATCTTTCATAAAAATCTGCTTATTCCTGACCACCACATTTACTTAGTAAATAATAATCATTGTAGTATAAAAATAAGTGAATCTTTGGAAAGGGAAGAGCGAAGGTATGGCCAAAAGGAAAAGTGGAAAATAACCAATTTATTCAGTTGGCTCATACTGTTGAGATGAAGAGTGAAGTTTGGCAGTTTAGTCTTCACGGCTAGCTATAATGTAATGAGACACTGAATTCATATTTCAAATATATTTTTTATTTTTAAATCAACTATGTAAAGTTATCTTTGTGTGTATAGGTATTGAATAAAAATGGTCACTTAGTTCTAATAATTACAAATTTACTTCAGAAACATTAGATACAGTGTGAGAGTTGAAAGGGGGAGAAAAGATATGGAAAACAGATGGGCATTTCTATTTGTAATTAAACTGAAGAATACAGTTATCATCACGTGAACTTTGAAACACAAGATGCCCAGCAAAAGTTAGCATCCTGATATTTTAAATTCATATTTATTCTCACATTATAAAAGAAAATACTCTGCCTGCAATGCTAAGTCAGGCTTCCCAAAGTGGCAGCTGAGACCTCAAGTGGGGAGGAGTCACAAGCTGAAATTTTGGGATCTCGGTTCCTACTGGTGCAACAATTTTCAAGGCTCAAATTGGAATCACAGTGAGAAATTGTTTGGGAAGCACTTTACAAATATTTCCAGCATTTTCTGTTTCTTTTTCATGGCACCTGAAGCTCTACCTTGGAAAACTCAAATCATTAAATTTAGTTTTATAGATTAGAAACATGAAACTTGAACTGAAGGCAATTTATTGGTTAGAAAATTGACTAAGTGGCAGAAGACAGAGTGTAAGGATAATGAGCAGGTTACAAGAGTTTAGAAATTATGCTTAATGTGTACAAATATCAAGTTAGATTACATATGGAGTTATTCAGTTTTGGGCATCATAAATCAGGAATTTTTCAAATAATGAATCCTCCACCCATCCCATGCACTCCCACCATAACTCTAGCAGGAATGCAATGGAAGGGCTGGCAATTATGCCAGAGCCAAGATACCCTAGGTCTCAACACGGGAGTTTTCAGGGCTGTTAGCCTTTGTCAGCCACATACAAAGTCAGAGATGTCAAAAGGAGCAAGGTCAGAGCAGGGACCATGGGGTGCAGACTGTTCCTGCTAATGACAGTAACTTAAAATAGATTCCCCCAAAGTTCACCCTTTTGGCAGCAGCAGGTTCACAAATCGCATCTACTACATGTGAAGCTTCTTAGGTATTAATTTCCTCAAAGAGCCTTAAAAAAAACTCCTTAATTTGCATATTTATAGAGCCTAAACCTGCTTTAGATGGCCACTCAGGAATTCATAAAAATCAACACACCCAGTTTCTGATTGGATTGGATACTTTTCAAATTCCTGAAGATTTGCTGGACATTAGTTTATGAAATTATAAAACTGTACAACAAGTCATGATAGTTTGGTAATTTGCTAAGTACAGAGTACAGTAACAGAATTAGGCCAGTTATTCTCTGCAGGTTTTTCCAAAATTCAACAAGATTATGGCTGACATATGACCCAACTCTATATACCAGCCTTTGTCCTGTATCCCATATTTGTTCAGCTAAAATTAATGTATTAATCTCAATTTAAAATTAACAATTGATCTAGTATCGACTGTAATTGTAAAAGAGAATTTCACATGTCTACTACCCTAAGCACACAAAGAGGTTACTCCTGAAAGTCCTGATTCTAACGTTTAAGTTGTGTCCCCCTTAATCCTAGACTTTCCAAACAGAAGAAATATACATTTTCACATATCTACCTATCAGTTCTCCTTAATATTTTGAAAACATTGATTAAATCAACCCTTGATCTTCTGAATGTCAGTGAATCTGATTTTGTGTTATCTCTCCTTGTAAGTTAACACTTCGAGTCCAGTATTATTTTAAAAAATCTTAGCTGCACTTCCTCAAAGGCCAGTATACCTTTCCAGAGGGGTGCAGTGGAACAGGACTTGCTGTGAGCTTCGACCTGATGAGGTTCCTCAATTCATTATGGTTCCAGATGGGATATCTCAAACTATTAAGCTCCAAGAGAAGGGATGATCTCTCTCCTTTTCTTCAGTCACTCACCTCCTTGGTTAGTTGCAACAAGGTTAATTTACAGAGGATCCCTTTCCACAGGAAAACCTTTCTTTCAGCTACAAATGAGCTTATGTTTTAAAAGGAGTCAATTTAACCAGGCTTTCTTGAATTAATAGTGAGTTTATTAGTTATTAGACACAAGAAAAATAAGTAATGCAGCACATGTACAAAAACATATTTGAAATAAGTGAGTCCAAAAAGACAGAAGTTAAAAAAAAACAGATATTCAATTAGCTTCCAAGTTGTTTGCAAATAGTGGATAGTTAAACATTATGGGTATTGAGATATAGGATAGCCATAGGGTTGACATTGATAGCTGAACAGCCAGCAACACAATCCTTAGTTCTGCAGAAAACCGAAAGAACAGTGGTTGCAGTAAATAAGGAATAAAAACAGAAGTTGTTGGAAAGGCTCAGCACATCTGGCAGCATCTGTGTAGAAAAAATCAGAGTTAACATTTTGGGTCCGGTTCTGAGGAAGGGTCACTGGACCAGAAACGCTAACTCTGATTTTTTTCTTCACCGATGCTGCCAGACCTGCTGAGCTTTTCCAGTAACTTCTGTTTTTGTTCCTTAGTTCTGCAGATTGGTTTAAACTCTATAATTCTGATGCCTTTCCACCAGGATTGATTTTCAGACTTCAGTCTTCACTACAACCCTAGTTATTTGACTTGCGAGGACTTCTGTCTCACAACAGTTCAAGTCAAGCCTGTCCTAATTGTTATGCCACTTAACAGTGTACTGTAGTGATATTTGTTGTGTATGCTGAGATTGTAGGCCAGTTATTCAATAATAAACTTGTATTTGATTTTTAGCTTGCAAGATGATTGTATTCCCTGTGTCAGAAATATTTGCATAAGAATTTGTTTAGAAAGCAAAAACTAATTTGAATAGACTGATTTAGACTAAAGAGATCATAAGAAACTACAGAAAGTTGTGCACAGCCCAGACCATCACGGAAGCCAACCTTCTATCCATGGACTCCATTTACACCTCTCGTTGCCACAGCAAGGCTGCCAACATCATCAAAGACTCATCCCACTGATGCTGATCTTGCTAATGTTGATCTCGCCTAGCACACGCCCTGTGCAATGTAACCTGTATGCTTCTGTCTAAGTCTTATTGATCTGCACATCATTGCTTACTATGATCTGCCTGTACTTGTACAGGCTTGTAAACAAAGCTTTACACTGTACTTTGGTATCCATGACAATAAATAAATCAATCACCCTGATAATGCACTACTACGACCTCTTCCATCAGGCAGAACATGCAAAACTTGAACACACGCACTAGCAGGTTCAAGAACAGCTTCTTCCCTGCTGTTATTAGACTGATGAATGGACTGTCTAACTTCAAATAATATTGATTATTTTAATGTTGATCTTGCCTCGCGCATGTCCTATGCGGTGTAACCTGTATGCCTCACCCTGTCCAAGTTTTTTTCAACCTATGATCTCTATGTCCTTGCTTACTGTGATCTGCTTGTACTGCTCACAAAGCTTTTCACTATACTTAGGTGCATGTGACAATAAATCACATCAAATTAAATTCAGTGGGGATTAGTGCCAGGAGGAAGGGAAATAATTGGGTGACAAAGTTCACTGACAATTTGAATTTACATTGACACAATTCAGATGGTCACTGGATTTGTGACATGTTTTTAGCTCAACATCAAGTATCCAATGCAAAGACTGTTTATAGTCCTGGCTTTAGCAAATTTGACCTCTGTAATTATCCAAATTTATTGAGGGCACTGGTTTGAGACCCGAGTTGCTCTTCCTTAAACTGAATTTCTAATTCTGCCATGCTGTGATCACTATCCATCGAGGATCCTTAACGATGTGATCTCTTATTAATCCTACCTCATTACACATTGCTAGATATAAAAGGGCCCATGCTTCGGTAGCTTGTGCAATGGACTGCTCAAAGAAACAATCACTGATGAACTTTAGAAATTTATTTTCCAGCTTACCCTTGCCCATCTGATTTATCCAGTCAATATGCAGATTAACATCACCCATGATAGTTGTGGTGCACTTCTTCCAGCCCCATTATTTCCTGATTTATACTTTGTACTACAGTGCAGCATTACAGGGGCCTATAGTTGACTCCTACCAGTTTTCCCTTGCTTTTCCTAATTTCCACCCAACCTGATTCACAATCTTTTGCACCTATATCACTTCTTACTATCACACTTTTCCTTTATGCCTATTCTTCCCCTGTGACAAAAGAATTGGCTCCAAGGCAGCAACTGGTACTTGCAGCAAGCTAGGAATAAATAAATTGAGCAGTGGTCGCTATGCATGGAGCACATCCAAATTTGGCTGCAACTGAATCCCAAGACCAATCCATTAATTTCAGCAGATAAGGCAAGAACTGTGGTCTGCTGTTGATTAATAAAGATTTGGTATCTTGAGCCAATTTGTTTCAAAGGCACGGTCAGTGTATAGCAGGGAAGGACTTATGTGACCTGAGTAGCAGGCCTCATTTGCAATACTTAGTTAAACTTACTAATATCCAGATGTTTCTTAAGACAGGCAGGAAATACTAACGGCTTGCAAACTGACATGGAAGAACTCAAACTTACTTACAAAAACACAGTCTATAAGCTTACCTGATGCCAGAGCTTTACTGCTGAATAACAAAGGCTCTGTGCTATAAACTCATGTTCAATGGGATAATGACATTAAGAATGCTTCAAAAATACAAAGCTGTCTGTATTTCTCTAGTATCTAGAGTGAGACATGAAATGAGTTTATCCAGCACCCATTGTAACTGGGCCAATAGATTTAACACCAGGTAGATAGTTCTTTAACTTTCCAGTTTGAAATTCTTTTTACCTTGGATTCATGCCTGGAATTCTTCAGCAGATGTTGTGTACTGGTTTGAGCACTGGATGTAATGATTGGAATTAGTCAGGTCCTTACAGTAATATTGTATGAGAACATTGTCTTGGCATTGCAAATTGTCACTGGGTATATTCAGGTTTAGCTTTAAAAGGTCTGTTATTTTTGTCTTTATAGCTCACTTCACAATTTATTTCGATAGCACACGGTAAAAAGGATGTCATGTTTCATCCCGGAACACATGAAAATTTCATCTGAACAAAATTACATCTGTCATTCGGAGTCCAGTGCTCATCCTCTTTGATTAGATGCACACAAGGTGTTTACCACTGTAAATGAACATGGATACATATTGGATAGATTCCTTAGGAATCCACTCAAATATTAAAGATCTGGTGAACTTATTGTTGCTTAATATCATATCTATCCCTCCACTACTTTACTACTAAATGCATTATCTCTGTAATACTATTAATAGGCGGAATTTAATGCTTTCTAGAGGGGCTGGGAGACAGCCTGACACCTTGCTGACTCCTGCTAGTTACGACAAAAGCAGAAGAGGTATTGGAAAACCTTTCTGTTCCACCAGTGGCAGGCAAAAGTATGTGCCCAAGGATGATGCAGCAAGTCCCATTCTTGTAGGAAGACCCCGTCTTCCTTTGGAATTGGTACACAGGCCCATGGCTGTGAGTGTTAGATTCTGTCCTGTATTTCCTCTGCATGTTATTTGGGGTTTAGTAGATTACACTCTCAAAAAATATTGTTTTATTTTCATTGCACCAGACACCAAAACAACAATTCTTAAAAAAAAAACATTCATGGGATATCTCTGGCTATGCCCATCCTTAAATGCCCTTGAGAAGGTCATGGTAAGCTGGTTCCTTGAACCATTCAAGTCCATGTGGTTTACGTACACCCACAGAGCTGTAAGGGAGGAATTACAAAGATTTTGACACAGCAACAATGATGGAAGTACAATATAATTCCAAATCAGGATGTTGTGTTGCTTGAAAGGGAACTTGCAGTGGTGGTGTTCTCATTTACCTGCTGCCTTTGTCCTTCTAGGTGGGAGAGGTTGCATGTTGAGAAGGTGCTAACCAAGTTGTTGCAGTATAGCTTGTAAATGGTACACGATGCTGCCACTATTTGTCCAGGCTGAAGGTGTTAGATGATCTGCCAATCAAGCAAGTTGCTTTTATCTCAGCAAGCAGAGAATATTTCATTATACTTCTGACTCGGGTCTTGCCAATGGTGTCCAGGCTTTGAGGAGTTAGGGGGTGAATTACATGCCACAGAATTCCCAGTTTTTCACCTGCTTTTGTAATCACAGTATTCTCAGTTCAGTTTCTGATCAACGGTAACTTCCAGGATGTTAGTAGTGGGCAATCCTAATGACAGCAATGCTATTGATTGTCATGGGGAGATACCTGGATTCTCTCTTGTTGGAATGGTCAGAAATCACACGATACCAGGTTATAGTCCAACAGGTTTATTTGAAAACACAAGCTTTTGGAGCGTAGTCCTTTCATCAGATGAAGTGTTGGACATAGTCACTGCCTGGCACTTGTGTGCTATAACTGTTACTTGCTACTTATTGGCCCAAGACGAAATATTGTCCAGGTTTTGCTGCAATTGTTCATGGGCTACTTCGTTATTTGAGGAGTCACAGATGGTGCTGAACATTGTGCAACCATCAGTAAGTATCCCCATTCTGACCTGATGATGGAGGGAAGGTCACAGATCAAGCAGTTGAAGATGGATGAGCCGAGGACACTACCCTGTAGAATTTTTGCACTGATGGTCTGCAGCTGAAATGCTTTCTTTCCAACAACCACAACCAACTTCTTTTGTGTGCTCGGTGTGCTTCTAACCAGTGGAAAATTTTCCGTCTAATTCAAACTGATTCCAGTTTTGCTAGGGATCCTTGATGCCACGCTCACTGAAATACTGCTTTGATGACAGTATCCTGACGAACTCTTGCAGTGGTGACTTAGAGGTGAGATGATTGATCCTCAGCAACCACACCCTTTGTCCTTCGTGCTAAGCATGTTTGTAGCCAGTGGAATCCTTTCCTCAATTCAACTTGACTTGAGCTTTGCTAGGTATCATTGATAGCATTTTCAGTCAAATTCTGCTTTGATGTCAAGGGAAGTCACTTTTCTTTCAAGTCTGGATGAAAGCTCTTGTTCCTTTTTCGACTGAGGCTGTATGTGGTCAGGAGCTGAGTGGTCCTGGTGGAAATTCAAACTCAACATCAGTGAGCAGGTTTTTGTTAAGTGTCACTTGATTGCTCTATTGATGCCAACTCCCAACACTTTGCTAATGATTGAAACTAGACTGACGTGGTGGTAATTGGCCAGTTTGAATTCATCTTGCTTTTTGTAGACAAGACATACTATGTTTTAAGGACTTGGTGGATATTTGCCATGAAAGTTAGGGCATTTAATTAATAAAGTAAGCGCCCTTTTGACTGTGTCATGACTGTTAACATAATGTAAATTTATCTCTCCAAATCAGAGAGCATACAAGTGATATGGTTGAGTCACATTCCTATGTAGATAATGGCTAAGTATTTTTCAAATATATAAATTTAAATTAAACAATTTTCTTCATTTTTCTTTCTGTCTTTCTCTTCTTTATTTTTTCCTCTGTTTATTTTCTGCCTCATCTGATTTGATTCATTCTTCTTTCCTGATTCATTCCCAATTCTTAAAGTCCATTGCTCAAGAAACCGTACTGTTAGTCCTGTAATTTATTAAGGTCCCAGGTCTTCTGTTGCACTTGGTATCAGCTCACACTTCCAGCAAGTTGAAGTGAAACTATATCTCAGTAGAAGGTGACAGGAAATTTTCTAATGCTGAACATCACACGATGCCCTGCTCACATATCCTCAGGATTTCTACCACAATTAAAGAGGAAGAGTATAAGTTTGCATTAGATTGGATTATTAGATTGTTTTCTGGCTGCTTATTTAAATAATTTTATTACTGTAGTGTTGGTATTTTTCTAAACAGCATAATGTATTTGAACTTGAAAATCTGCAATACTGATTAGCACAAGGATTTACCTACATCTGTTTCAGGAAACCAAAATCTGGACTTGGTTGAATGAAAATCTTACTGATTGTAGATGAGATAATTTTAACCACTGTATGGTAATGGAGCAAAGTAGATGAAACCTATCAATAACACGTAGGATAGAGATGTTTGATAAAAAGGAGTGAAACATCAGAAATTTATTCAATTGCACTAAAGTTTGTCCTTCTTCAGAATGAGATATTTGAAAATATTTAACTATCCTAAACTAAAATGAGCAAAATGCAAAAACCCATGCAATGCTTCACAAAGGTAGAAATAACTGGAAATTAGAAATGAAAGGAGGATTGGGAGGTGACCAACAGCAAGACTGAGAAAGTGGATACTAAAGTTCTTTTTTGAAGTAAGGGAAAACCGTAACAAAATGGAGATGGTGAAGTAAAGTGGTTCACAAAAATGATGTGCGAGTTTGCAGTGCTGTTGTCAGAGATCATTCAGAAAAACAAATATTTCCACTGTCGGATGAAATATTTTTAAAAAAAATCTTCTTTCCAAGCCTATTATCAACAAATAAGTGAGCACTAGAAACCTTCCAATGGATTTGAACACACGTTAACTTTTCTGCAGAAAATAATAACCTGTCACATGTTCATTGCAAACCAGTTTCATTTGATGGAATGTGTTTATTAGATAGGACAAGATAGGGCTTGTTTTTGCAAACTGAAGGCATGGTCTGCTCTAATTTCTGGATGTGTGACAAATCATGAAAACATAAAACTGTTTGTGAAGCCAGTGTCATAACAATTAAAAAAGTTAATGTTGCAAGAAACTGTGACTGCCTCTTCATTTTGCTGAAATTTTAGTTTACTGGAAAAACACATTTCAGGTAATGCAAACTTGGGGGGAAAAACTCCACGTTAGTAATGTCTTAAAAAAATAAAGAAGGAGATAAAAATTGTTTACAAACCTTCAACAAAGAAAGTCTATTATCTCTAAAATAGTATTTTGGAAGGAAAGGCAAGCCATATTTATCTGATGAACATCTGTACTCTGAGGTGATTACATTTTATAAAGTTGTATGTCAAATTTGGATTCAATCTGCAGTTTTGTTTTGAACATGTTGCTCTGAAAAGAGTAAATATTTAACTTACTGTTAGCACATTGTGGAATAGATTTTTTGCCAGAACTATACTGAAGTGGCCTCTGAGTGATGTGGTAGTTCCAACCACCCATTCACGTGGTCAGAAGGTTTAGCTGGTTTGATGGCTGGGCCTTATATTCATGACACTGGTGTCTACCCACATGTCATGATCACTGACAGGTCAATTCAAAGGTGGTTGTTCTGCCTAGAAGCTCTCTTATTCAAAGGGTTGAATGAACCTCTTAAAGACAGGTGTCAAGTGCTCTCAGTAAACTTTTTTTTGACTGGAAGCAGTTTGATAGGAATTGTTATTGAGGTTCTTATAAAAGTACAATCTGCCTTTTAAGTGTATTTTTCTTAGCATTAGCTGTTTGTTCTTTGATGCAGAGAGTACAATGAATTATTAACATACTGCAGGAAAAGCTAGCTCACAGCAAAAATAAGTGGATCTGTATCAGTAGAAGTTGGTGGAAAAGATATTTGGAGTTGGCTCTGTTCATCCATCTCCTTACTTAGATAGAGCATAAACAGATGCTGATATTGCATTTGGATAGAACAACAAGCATTGACCATAGCAAAAGTAAAGGAAATTGAATCTGGAGATCTGAAATAAAAACCAAGTGCTGGAGAAATTCAGCAGGTCTGGCAGCATCTGTGAAGAGAGAAAGAGAATTAATGTTTTGATGCCAACACAAATTTCCAAAGAATCATATCAGACTCCAAAATGCTAACTTTGCTGAACCGGGAGTACAGTTGAGTACTTTGCTCCATCTTCATCAAGCATCACCTCTGAGGTCAGCAATCCAATGGGATTGAGAGTGACATAGAAGTCACGCTTATAGTTATCTACATAGCAGTTGTTCACAGGAGGAAATGTACTGGGAAGCTACAATATGGCATGCCATAGGAGAAGATTGGATCCTGATCTCTACAATCAAGGATTGTGATACAGATCTCAAAGGCCAGAATTACAGAAGGAAATGCCTTAAAATGGAGCAGGAGATGTTAAGAACATCAGATGGACTGCTTAACAATAAGTGCATAATTCCTAAAGGTTTGGTGGAATTCCTTTATAGCATATGTGGCATTTTGTTTAGTTACATGCACAGCTTACAGTCCAGTATGAACCATATGGTCACCCCTGTGGATGCTGCAGCAGAATTTATTTACATGAGTTGGTTACCAGCTCAAGCAGTTTTGATCAAAGAACAGACTGGTGCCATATAGGCTTTAGACTTCTATTTGCTATGTTCTGGATGTATTCACCACTCATTCACTACTCGAAACTTCTCTAATTTCCTTTGGTCATCTCTGCCGGAGATCATTAAGGCTGAGGTGCTGCAGGTCTACAGGTGTATGTGTCTATGGGAGTAATAAGTTGCTCTTTAAGTGCATCATTTCTGCTACTAAGCCAGTCACTCAATCATATTATGCTGACTAGGATATCTAAAAAGACTGTTGAACCAAACTGCTTTAACAGTAAATGAGGTGTTGCAGTCTTAAACTGCCATTAGAAAGCTGATTGCTACAAGTCATGAGCCTTAATAATAATGAGGAGACCTTGTCTCTGATTAATCAGTTCTATTGCTGATCAAAAACATGGTGAGATTGTAAATGCTACGGATGAATGGCTCAACGTTGATTTTAGGAAACCATTCTTATGACTGAATGTTTATTAAACACTGGTCATACACTAGTGATGCACTGACATTCTAGCATAGCTTCTTATTCATAAAAGGTATTCACTCATGTAGCAACATTTTGATCACAATGGGAGTACAGTGTAAAACAACCTGGATTGGTGAGAACCCAAAAATATCTGCAAATCCCATATGTTTGTCATGTTCAGTGGCATCCTCCATGGAGGACTTGAAACACAGGTAAACAGAAGCAATAATAATGTGCATTTATATACTGCCTTTAGCATAATAAAACATACCAATGCACTTCACAAGAACATTATAAAGCAAATTTTGATACAAGGCTGCATTATAGTATGCTAGACAAGATTGCTCAAAATGGTAGGTTTTAAAGAGCATTACATAAGAGAAAAATGAGGCAATGAGGCGGTAAAGTTTAGGGTGGATAATCTTAATCTTGGAACATTGTTGGCTCTGTACAGATACACCCATGAGGGGTAATCAATTTGGGAAGCTCACTGGTCCATAATCATAAATGTACAGATACCTCAGAGAGTTGTAGCCATGGAGAGATGGGGAGACCTGGATTTTAAGATGCTGTAACTCCTGCTCTCTATCTCAAAATTTGGTAGGCAGAATTGACCCAGGGAAAGAAAGGCCACCCACTGTCATTTAATGGTCCCCTGGCTGTTAATGAGCTGGAGGTGGAGTTGTTTACCTCAGAGAGGTGTTGGCTAATCAGATGGCAGTACTAGATGTGGACAGTAGCCATTACTGATTCCACATCAAGCTGAATGGCGAAGAGAGTGGAATGAGGGCAGGATTGAGAGGCTGGAGACATGTGGGGAAGGTAAAGGGGGAAAGTATGATCTTTGTGTAAAGAATGGCATTTCCTCTGCTGGGCACAGGGGACCAGCAAATGGGGAGGACACACCCCACCTTACCTGACACCAGCCTACGCAGCTAAAGCTTCTGTGCTTCCCATGTGTCCTGGGACTTCCCTGACAATAGGTAAAATAGCTAGGACAATTAATTGGCTACTTAAGAGCCTCATAGGTCCAAGGGCAAGAGAGCTGGGATATCTCCACTCCACCTGCATAGGATTTCAACAGGTCCGGGGTAGACAACAGGAAAACCATGCACAGGATTTTACAAACATTCCACCTCTCTGCCTCTACCCATCGACCATCCACTGGTGGGGGAGCATAAACCTCAGATTGGGGAGGAGCAAAGATGAGAAATTAAAAAATCAAGGCATTGCTTGACTGGGAGCCAATGCAGGCTGGCAAGCATAGAGATGATGGATATATGAAACTTGGTGTGAATTTGAAAATAGGCAAAAGCGTTTTAAATCCCCTCAAGTTTACAGAGAGGATGACATCAAAGGAATGCAAGATGTGCATTAGGAACATTCAAATCTAGAAGTAACAAAGGCATAAATGAGGGTGTCAGAAGCAGATGAGCTGACAAAGTTGACAGCATGGGCATAGAGCATTTCTATGTTTGTACTTTGACTGCCACTGACCAGACAGGCCTGCAACTGACTGCCAGGTGAATCTGCGCTATCACATTTTATTTGTCATGAACTCATGTTAATTGATTCTGGGTCTATAGCTACCATATAGAAAAAAAGACTTGTCTACACACAATCTTCCTTTAATGTGATGCTCTGATATCATCCAGTTCAGTTCTCTGAATCTCAGGGTTGAAATCATTACTTGTGTCGCAAATGCAGCTCTCAATTCACTTTCTGATACTTCTTGTTAAGAATTTATGATCAGCCTCACTCTCAGCACTACTTCTATTTTGGTGTCCAAAAAAATGTTTCACCTTCCTAATCATTTCATAAGATTCTGATTTAGATATTACTGCATTACTTCAATATTTAAGGTCAAGTGACCTGATTTAAGAACTCCATAAAACTGATATCAGCAGCATATCAACCAAGATGAAATGGTAAATTAATTTCCACTGTTTTTAAGATCCAGCTGTCCAGTTTCCATTGAAATCAGCTCATGATACTTTCTCTTCTTTATAGGTTAATCGCTCAATTAGTCTTACATTTAAGCTGCCTGCCAGTAATATTAACATTATATCATTTGGCTTTTTGACCTCAACCTGATATATGGATTAGTAAATGTAAAGTAATATTAAAGGTCTTTCCTGAAGGAATGATTTACCATTTTTGTAATCCTATTTTTGGAACTTTGAAAGAATGAGATCAGAATAAAGTGGTTGCTTTGATGGAGAAAAGCTTTAGAAAAAAAATCAACACACTCAGGGAGTCGATGCCTTAGATCACTGCTTTTTCTACCATAAACCTGGCAGGGCACGTGTTACAGTAACAAGCTTAATATGAAAAAAATGTTTATATGATAGATGAAGGACCCGCACTTAACTTTTATCAAGCAAGGATGAAAAAGGTAAAGCAGCCAGCATAACAGGGCTTTCAGCTGCAAGAATTTTGGCAGAAGAAAACAGAATTGAACTAATTACGAGTGTGAAGAAAAATGTTCACTATTTGCTTACTATTTTTGCATACAAATACTCATATGAATCATTATCCAATTTATTTATGGTCATGTGAAGTGCCATAGATCATTTTGCTACCTTAAAGATGCTGTTTAAATTGAAATTGAGTCAGAACTGTAGGTACTTTAGAGGAAAAGAAAGGACAGAAACACAGGCTTGCACACAGAGTAAATCCATGCATACAAAAAAATGTGAGATACCTGGTGGTGTGAGTGAGTTTTTGTGACCCACATCATTGGAAATTATTTGAAATTGCATTGAGCCTTGACTTGAATAATTAGCTGACCTGGATTTTACTGTTAGCAGAGAAGCTGCAGCCTCCTGTCTTGACTGCAGCATGAATCAATCAGCAAAGTGAGTTGGAAGGCTTAATGGTGAAGTATAGTTTAAACAAAGACATTTCCACTTTGTTATCATGAATTGAAGGTACGCCCCTTAAGGTTTGCTCTCAGTTCATCAATTGCAAGTGTTTTCATGTAATTTTACATGCACCTATTCCTGTTTCAAGCTCCTCCTCTCATCCACTATCCTTGGTACTGCTCAGACCACTCTCATCATCCTCAAACTCCACGATTCAAACTCCTCAGTGCCACTTACTCAGGCCCTACCCTACCCACCCTCCATGGTGCTACACATTCCTCTTCATACACCCCTACCTTTATGCCACACACCTCACTCCTGCCAAAATCCTTCTGTTTGCAGCCTGCAGGAGAGGAGATAGGGAAGTGGAAAGTTGAACCAGGAGAGTCTAGATTGGGGGTGGAGGGAGTGATGAAGGGCATTTGGTGACTAGTCAGATGGCAAGGAGCACCAGGGATAGGGGATGTGGTTAAGCAGTGAGCCAGGTTACCAATGGAGGAGTGGGCCAGGGACATAGGAGAGTAGGTAGCATGAGCTGGGGGTGTGGGTGGTGGAGTATTTGAACGAGGGGTGAGATGGTGTAAAGGATAAGGCTTTAGCAGCAACAGGGGGCGATGGAGTTGAAGACACTCCTTGTGATTTAGGATGGAAGATTTAGGTCACAGATCTGACCATTGTGAGGCAGATCTGACAGACATTTAATTGAATGCATAGCACAAAAACACTTCAATTTGCTCTCTTGAGCGATGTCAACATTTGTACTCTATATGATACTTCTGCCTGCCCATTTTTATTTTCATTGCTATTAATACTGTGGTCTGTCTCTTTCTCCGTCATGCTTATCTAGCTATCCATAAATTGACCTTTGCGATTCACCTCAACTACTCCTTGTCGTAAGCAAATTCCACACATCAATAAAAGTAGCAAGTAAAATGACTGCAGTGAAAATGCCACAAGTCAGGAATTACAAGTTCAACACTGAACCTGGCTTTTTCCATCTTACAGTGGCGAGATTATTGGTGGTCCATAGTTCACGCATGTGTGGCTTCTGAATTATTTAAGTGATCAGCTGCCTCTGATGAATTATGATTTTGGAGTCCTTGGTGTCTGGAACCTGAACTGTGGAGATCAGACTAGGTAAAAGTGAGGCACATTATTTTGGATAGGTAAGGTACCCCAAAGGACTTAAGGGAGATAAGGCACCCTTTAGGAGAGGCACACATCCTTTGGGAGATTTAAGGCACCCTTTAGTGGTAGGTCAAATATTGTTCAGGATTGTGAAGAGTAGGCAAGCTTGTGTATATAAATTACAGAAGGACTTTTTAAAAAATTTGTTCATGGAATGTGGCTTATTGCCCATTCCTAATTGTCTCCATTAATGGTGAGCTGCTTCCTTGAAACTGTAGTCCTTGGGGTGTAAGAACATCCCCAGTGCTGTGAAGAAGAAAGTTCCAGGTTTTTGTTTGAGGAACACTGAAGGAAAGGTGATATCGCTCCAAATCAGGATGGTGTGAGTACTTGCAGGTGGTGGTATTCCCATGTATCTTCTGCCCTTGTCTTTCTAGCAGGTAAATATTGCAAGTTTGGGAGGTGCTGTCATAGGATCCTTAGTCAGCTACTGTAGAGTATTTTGTAGCCTGTTGCTACAATGCCAAGGTGAGAGGAGTGAATTTTGAATTTGGTGGATGAGAAGCCAACAAATTGGGCTGCTTGATCCTATATAATCTTGGCCTTCTTGAATATGAATTTAACTCACATCTTGGATCAAAAATAGGAAGTCCAAGTAACTGCTTCAAACGGGCTGGGTTTTCCACTGCCTTTATGTACCCAAATTGGGAGCAAAAATTGAGGTGGTAAACTTTGTTCCCCTCCTCACATACTGCCTGACCTCCTGCGATTTTCCAGCATTTGCTGTTTTTATTTCAGTTTCCAGCATCCATAGTATGTTTGTTTTGAATTAACATAGCTTAATAAAGCCAGTAAAATAAGTGAATTGTGTACTGTGATTAATTATTACAGGAATGTTCCTGAAAAGTAAGATCACATTAAAACTGCGCAGATTTTGGTTTATCCCATGCTTACTTGCACAATTCATCTCCTCATTTTATGAAAAGGAACTGGAGACATTGGTGATGGTGCAAAGAAAAGTGATTCATAAAGATGATATCAGAACAAGAGATCAAATGTGTCAGAAAAGATTGAACAGGCTGAGGCTCTTTTTTAAGAAATGAGAAGAGGGGTGACCTGATAGAGGTTTTTAAGGTAATGAAAGAGTTTGATATTGTAGATGAGAAGAAAATGTGCCCCATATGTTGCCTTTAATTCTATACATTATGAACAACTACATACTGAAAAGTATAACTGCATCCAAGTAGGCTGGCTATGGAATGAAATAGAAATCTCATGACAAATTATGTGTAGTGTACATATTATAGCAGAGGTTTTAAAGATCTAATTCAATTAATGAAAGTTATGATACCAGCACATTAATGCTAAACATGCATGGGTTGGTACTGTGGTAACATTAGCAAAACTGCTCCAAAACTCCCACTATAATTAACAATCCTTTTACTGAACTATACTGAGTCTTAACATGTTTTTCTTAAAACTCCTTCAATTAGCCTCATTCATATTGCTGCCAACATTGCCAGGTGGTCCACTACCAGGGAAGCAAAACAGGGATGTATTGATAGGGATCCGATTTTTAGTGTTTATAGGATTAAGTTCCAACTGTGCTGTGTGAAGCAATTGAAAGAAACCAGCCATTGTCCTGTCAAGCATAAAGTACAGACTATAGTGCTTATCTTTGTTTTCAATCTAATACACTGTATTATATGAATTCTTGTCTTCTTTGATCCAAGCACAAAGTTATCAGGAATGATGGTATGTGTCAGTTTAAATGTACAGATGCTGATTGCATCAAAGTGTTAAGGTGTTAAAAGTGTAACACAGAGTTTTCTCTCAGTTTATGGAAATGCTGGTGGTTGTGGATCCGACTGTGACATAATAACTCTTAACCCATTCAAGTACTGAAATCTTTTCTGTTCAGTTTATAACTACCTCTCATGTAGCTCATCCTAAAGTGCTCAAGTGTCCACCCTGAAACAAAATAGCTGTATAATTGATGTTGTAGTAAATCTTACTTTACCTGTTGCAGTATTATACATTCTTAATAAACAGTGTTTTTGCTATTGTTGAAGAAGTGGGTATGGTTAGTTTTTGCAGCTTGTCTGATTTGTTCATTTCTGTATCGGGTGTGCTTCTAAGATGGAGCAGCTGTTTGAATACATGGAAATTATTCTAATTAAGATTGGTTTTATAAAACCAAATTTTATCAGTTTTTATCTTCTCAAAAGGTGTTATCAAAATGCTGATCTGTGAGTTTCCAGTTATAATGCATAATTCTGAGCAATATTAGGTACAATCCTGAGAGTGGAGTAAGTGGGAAATCATACAAACCACAGTTATCTGGGAAATCACAAGAAAGGTAACCTACAGTCAGAAGTGCTTAAATTTGTGCAAGGAACTGTAGTACTAAGCTCTGATTATCAAAGATCACATACAGTCATTTTATCATGGATTCCAACCCTGCCCCCCACCCTCAAAGCCCACAACATTGTTTGCTGAATTCTGCTTTATGGGAACCTAAAGGAATAATTTTAATCCTTCTTAATCAATGAAAATGATGCTCTGAAACAGGTAAAATGAAGCCTACACTCATCAATTTGGATTTTAATATTGCTGTTTACATTGCAGATGAGACTCCTGCCAGATTCCTTGAGAATAATAAGTACAAACTAAGATCTATGTTATATGATAAAATTTCAACCTACTTCTGAGAGAGATACGTTTGAATAAATACCTTTAATACTGGCAGAAGAGGGACTTGATACAGAACTGTTTCCTCTTTCACTCATCAGGAAAATGCATGAATTACAAATTTCAGACAATCACAATAATTTATATGACAGGAGAAAACGGTGAGTAGATTTTGATTGGCTGAGATAATGCTTTGAAGAAAGAAATGCAGAATTCTCAAAGCTTCTAAGTAATTCAAGAAAGGTGCAAGGCTTGAACATATTCCTTTTCTTTGCAGATTATAGGTCTATGCATAAATACATTTAAGCAAGTGTCAATGAGCCACATTACCAGCTCTACTGATTGTACTAAATTGGTGTTAATGCAACATTTAGCATTGCTAGTTTCATGGCAAAACCTTGACTAGAGTTCTTTTGGCAACCAATTTGCACTCTTTTCTCCTGCAGTATAAATTGTGGAGCTTAAGGACTATGTCAGCCAGTGAGATGTTTATAATGAACGTGAAGCTAAACAAGTTGAAGAACCATTCATGACATATGACATCCCAGACAAATGATAGTGAATCTTGGAGTAGACCACTTTAATCTCACTTGACCTGATTATGATGTCTCAGTTGAATACTCTTAGAAATATAGAAATACAGAAAATATGACCAAGAGCAGACTATTTGACCCCTTCAGTCTGCTCTGCCGTTCAATATGATCATAGTCAGAAGTCACACAACACAAGGTTATAATCCAACAGGTTCATTTAAAATCACAACCTTTCGAAGCACGACTCCTTCGTCAAGTGATGACAAAGGAGCAGCGCTCATGAAAGCTTGTGATTTCAAATAAACCTATTGGACTATAACCTGGCATCGTATGACTTCTGACTTTATCCACCCCAGTCTAATACCAGCACCTCCACAATATGATCATGGCTGATCATCTGACTCAGGACCCTGTTCCTGCTTTTTCCCCATACCTTTTGATCCCTTTAACCCTAAGAGCTATCTCTAACTTCTTCTTGAAAATATGCAATGTTTTGGCTCAACATTGGCAGAGAATTGCAAAGATTCACCACTCTCTGGGTGAAGAAATTGCTCCTCATCTCAGTCTTAAAAAGTCTACTTCATATCCTTAGCCTGTGACCCCTGGATTTGGACTCCCTGGTCATCAGACTACCAGGAATTAGACCAGCTGATATCAACAAACATAAGTGGGACTGTACAGTGTCTGAAAGTATATTTTAGTTATCATGATATTCTCAATATTGTCATAACTGTCAATGGCCTTCAGTTCATAAGTGAAGAATACAGCCAATTCAGGAATGATTGGGAAATACAGAACCACACATCATCTTCATACTGACATCAGACAAATGGAAAAGCTGAGGCAGCAGTGAAAATTGCCAAAGGGATTATTGAAAAATCGATTAGATCAGCAGATGTATACAATATCAACCTGAGAGTGGAGAAATACACTTAATGAAGGCTCAGAAAGTAATTCAATCTAACGATTAAGTCATGAGGCTCAAAATTGGAACAAAATAACAAGAACAAAAGTTTTTTTTGATAATGTGTGATAAATTTCTTTATGGACTATATAGTCCAATAACTTGTAAATGATAGGGTATGCATTTTTTTCTTTTATTGTTAAGATAAATACCTATTTACACTGATTTGTCATATTCATGTGATTTTAATGTCATTTTATGTAAATTAAAGTTATGGGCAGTAGTCATTTTATCCATCACATAGAATAGGATACTCCAAAATATCAGGAAGCTGGTAAATGTAAATTAAAAGAAAGATTTTTCACTGGGCCCCACAAGCAACATCAAGGTCTTTGCTCTTCTTGGGATCCTCCCAACTTCAATTCCACCTAGTTTCCTCCTAGCCACAAGAACCTTGGAATAAGGCCCAAACAGACTCAGTTACCTACAGCAGACTTCTGATGCCACAAGGTGGCTCAGGGGTGGCCCAATTTTTGTCCTTCCCTTTCCTGTTTTCTGTCAGAAATGGCCAAATGGCTAATAGGAAAATTTCAAAGGATAATCTCACAAGACAGCAGAGCTGGCAGGTGTACTTTTGCGAGGGGTAATTCTAAACCAACTAGCCCCACAAAAAAAAGTGACATTGTTATCGACCTTCCATTTTACAAGCTGCCTAGTTTAATAAGTCAATGTAAATGGCAGAGAATCCGATCTTTTCTGCTGGTAGGCTATGTTAAAAATACCACCTAGGTTTCAAATAGTGCATCTGGACAAATGTCCTTCAGACAATGAGAGATAGTTTGACATTCCAGTGATTGTACACATTCATTGCACCTGCAAAGTCTCTATTCATTTGAGCTCACCAGGGGCCATTGCCAATTTGGGCTGGTGGATTCAATCTTTTCAAAGCTGACACTTGAGTCAGTCTTTTTGAAGAAAAAGAGAGTGCAAAAGGCTGCCAGGCAGTAAAATGCTGCAAGAGATTTGAAGGGATGAGGTTTCAGGGAGAGAAATCTCAATCCTGTGCTTTAGGACATAATGTAGACCTGTTATATGTTTAAGGTAAGATAACCAAAGGTAAGTTTTGCTAACTGAACTAAATTGATCGTCACTGGGGTCCTGCAGTTCATCCTGCTGTGAAACAAAGCAGTTTAATCCCTGATATCAAGCCTCACCTAGTGATAATTTGGCACCATAATTGGAGAGATTAAAGAAATGCGCTAAATACAGTTCAGATCACAAGGGGATGCTATTGTTACAAAATCTTTTAGAATTGACTAAGAAAGGTCAGAAATCACATAACATCAGATTATAGTCCAATAGGTTTATTTGAAAACACAAGCTATCAGAGCCTTGCTCCTTCTTCAGGTATCAGTGAGAGAGGTAGTATCAGACACAGAATTTATAAGTAAAAGATCAAAGGGTCACATCACTGATGAAGATGTATTAAACAAACCTAAGATGCTGTTAAATCTTTAATCAGTTAGAAGGTTTTAATTGATTAATATGTATATGTAAATACCTGAATTTCTTTCAAGTCACTGTCCTGCGAGAACTAAAGGTTTTATCAGTGTAAAGAAGAGGTGACATTTTAGATCAGACCACGTATGTGAGGTGTGAGGCCTTGTTTGGAATCTGTTTGTGTTTTGGTTTGGAGTCAGATTGGTTTTATTTCTAAAGTAGGAATTTATAAAACGCTACATTGACTGCCTGTCCATAAATTGTGTGTTTTTGAACAAAATAGAATGTATCTGCAAATACAAATTCACCCCTTAGATTCGCTCGTGCGCACATGTTTGTGTGTGTGAGAGAGAGACTGAAAGAGACAGTGGGGAAGAAAGACTCTGTGTGTGTGTGTGTGTGTGTGTGTGTGTGTGTGAGAGAGAGGGAGAGGGGGCGAAGAGACAGTGTGTGTGAGGGAGACAGAGTGAGTGTGTGCATGTGTGTGTGTGGTGGGGGGAGAGAGACAGAGAGAAAGAGTGTGTGTGTGTGTTTGTGTGTGGGGTAGGGAAAATGTGCGTGTGAGGGAGAGAGAGAGAGAATGTGTGTGTGTGTGTGTGTGTGTGTGTGTGTGTGTGTGTGTGTGTGTGTGTGTCTGTTTGAGAGACAGTGTGAGACAGGATCTGTGTCAGTATGAGTGTACATATACATATTAATCAATTAAAACCATCTAACTGATTAAACATTTAACAGCATCTCAGGTTTGTTTAATAAATCCTCACCAGTGGTGTGACCCTTTGATCTTTTACTTATACATTCTGTGTCTGATACTACCTCTCTCACCAATACCTAAAGAAGGAGTGAGACTCCGAAAGCTTATGATTTCAAATAAACCTGTTGGAGTATAACCTAGTGCTGTGCGATTTCTGACCTTGTTCACCCCAGTCCAACACCGGCAACTCCACATCATGGAATGAGAAAGGAGTCAAAAAGCATGGAACTGTACCCCTTTGTGACCTCTCCACAGTTTTCAACTTGCTGACCATCCTCCTCCAACTACTCTCCATCATTCTAATAAAATAAAGAACTGTGAATTCTGCAGATCTGAAAGAAAAGCAGAAATTGCTGATGAAACTCTAGCGGCGCCTGTGGGGAGCAAGCAAAGTTAATGTTTCAGGTCACCGGACTGAATTTCACCAGCAATTTCTGTTTTTGTTTGCACTTCACCATTGTCCAGTTCATTTGGAATTATTATTGTTTCCTGTTTCTGTTCTCACCTATTTGGCTAGCACTGCTGCCTCACCGCGCCAGGGACCCAGGGACCCAGGTTTGATTACAGCCTTGGGTGAATGTGTAAACTTTGCACATTCTCCCCTTGTCTGCATGGGTTTCCACCAGGTGCTCTGGTTTCCTCCCACAGTCCATCAATGTGCACGTTAGCTCGATTGGCCATGTTAACTTGCCCCCTAGTGTCCAGGGATGTGCAGGCCAGGTGGGTTAGCCCTGTAAATGCGGGGCTACGAGGATAGGGTGGAGGGGTGAGTTTGGTTGGGATGCTCTTCAGAGTGTCAGTGCAGACTCATTGTGCTGAATGGCCTCTATATGTACTGTAGGGATCCTATGATTCTAATCACTGCCAGAGAGTAAAGTGTGAGCATGTCCCTTACTAGTCCCACACTGTTTTCCTGGTGTCCTCCAAGGATCCTTCCTTGGACCTCACAGTTTCTCATCTATATACTGCACACTGGCAGCCTCATTTGGTAAAAGTAAACATAAAGACATAATAGTGCTACCAGATCAGAGAGCTGCACTCTCATTAGAGTTAGACAACTGTGGTAGTTTAATCTAAGTGCCGACATGCCTCAATTGAGCAGAGTGATTGAGAAGGAGAGTCCTTCATGGTAACTTCAACCAGTGTGGGAATTAAATCCACACTGTTGGTGTCACTCTGTATTTGCAAACTAGCTGTCCAGCCAACTGAGCTAACCAGTAAACTGCATCAGAATTCCCATTTGTTACCAGAGCTCTCCAGTTTGATGTAAATGAGATCAAGGTTTCATAACCATGGTTGTATTTATGCAGCTGAAAGAGGCATCTAGCAGGCAGTTGCTTCATAGATTCGTTATCCAAAAGTCAAAATTGGTGTCAGTGAAGAAAGACATGATTTGATGGGAAAATGGTCAATGTCTGTGCTGTAACATTACATGATTCTTACTGCTCCAAGTTGTTTAGGGGTGATTTAGCAAAAGAAAATCTATTGTAGAGATAAACAGGAGAATTGAAAAAAGAAACACTGCAAGACTATTGCAAACAAATGACTCCAAAAATCTACAACACTTGATCCAAACGTTCATTCCAAGATTGAACCCACTGGCCCTCTCCAGCATTGACTCTGTTTGTGGTTATGGAGTCAGTGGGAGGACATCTAATTTGTATGGGGCTGTCAGGCAATAGCCACACTACAGGGTCATCTTTAATAAAGGAGATCGTAGGAACTGCCGATGATGGAGTCTGAGATAACGAGGTGTGGAGCTGGATGAACACAGCAGGCCAGGCAGCATTAGAGAAACAGAAAAGCTGATGTTTCAGGTCTGGACCCTTCTTCAGAACTGGGGGAGGGGAAGGGGGCTTTGAAATAAATAGATCTTTAAGATACCTGCCTGCTGCATGTTGATATTTAATATGGGATGAGGCTGCAAAAAAAAACTAAAAATTACTCTGAAACAAATCAGAAAATGCTAGAAATTCACAGCAAGTGAATATAGCCCGTTCTATTGCACTGTAGGAAATTGATTCATATTCTTGTCCACTAATCTTGCTGCCACCTTCACAGATTTTTGAATTCACACTCCCAGGTTTTTCCACTCTCCTCAAATAGTGTAATTTTTATTATACTTCCTTTGCTGATGTTTGTCCCATCATTTCACACTTCCGTATAATAATTTGCTATAGCTGAGATTTTCCTATCAAGGCAAGAAGAATGGCAGGTGGATGAACTAAAACAGGAGACAGGTAAGAAAAGAGTCAGATTCTCTCCATTGAGATAAAGACCACCAATTAAGTTCTGCCTGTTCAGGAGGCAGGTCAAGTGTGCACCAGCAGGTGTTGAGGCCTGACTGCATTTCATTCATACCATAACTCACTAGAATTAATTTCACTTCCCAATTAACTTCTATCCAATCCAGAATCTCAATGCCTCAGAAAATTGATATCAAAAAGCAGGCATATACCAGGCACACTGCATTTCTTTCTCTGCCTCGGTGTAAGTACTTGCCATTTTGTCCTTTTAGTAATATGACTTTAAATTAGGCTTTCACTCACTTACACTGTTACTTCTCCTAGTACAGTCAACACATCCTAGTGGATCAAGGTGCACTGTCTAATTGGGCCATCTCCAAGCCCAAATAACAATGGCAAACAAGGTGGCATCTTATGATCTGAGAGCAGGCTTTAGCATGCATGTTAAACACCTTTCCTTTTGATGGAAAGGCAGGTTTTTTGTTCTTTTTAGGCAGTAGGATGACTTTCTTGCACTCTGGATTTGTAAGTTCTTGGGTCGCTAAGGAATTCGATGTTGGATCCACATGTCCTATCACAGGTAAGGCAGATCATATTTTAGTAAACAGATAACAAGATGTAGAGCTGAAAGAACACAGCAGGCCAGGCAACATCAGAGGAGCAGGAAAGCTGACATTTCGGGTCTGGATCCTTCTTCAGAAAAAAAAATTATATTTTAGTAGGTGGGTTTTCACACTTATGTTCCACTACACTTATCCTCCACCTGTGCCTGTGAAAGATGCTTGAGATGCCTAGCACTTTCACAGATTCTCCTTCTCCAGGTCGGGGGTGCAGGGCAAGAGATTTCTATCAACCAATGGAGATAATTCTGCTGCCATCCTGAAAACCTCTTACCGTGACAAAGCTTAAAGTAGAGAGTTGTTTTGGGAGGCTTGTGTCAAACATGCATATGATGTGGCCTGCCCAGCTCAGCAACCAATGCCTCAATACTGGGGAGGTAGGATTGAGAGAGGACATTGATACTGGAGTGCTTAACCTGCCAATGGATTTGGGGGAAGCCTTGCTGTTGACATTTTTCTAGAAGTTTCAGATGTCTGCTGCATATCAGCAATCTCTCCAATGTATTCAGAAGGTTATACAGCACTAGTGCTCGGTAGACCATGAGGGTGCTGTCAAGTTTGAGGTTTTCGTTATCTCTGCTCCTCAAGTAGCTAAAGGCTGCACTGACACACTGAAGGCAATATTCAATTTCATTATCAATGTCTGTGCTGGATGAAACAGGCCCCCAAGATATGAGAATTGAGCCACACTGTCCAGTGGTTCACCATGAATTTTGATTGTCACAGGACATAGTGACATAGTTCTTATTGAGACTCAATAGTGATTCATCCTACACCACTGTAAACTAATTCAAGTGTTAGACATAATCAAGTGGAAGAATAGTGGTGGCAACATCCTCCTACCCACAAATATCACAGCATCCAGGAAGTTACAGCTACATGGACATACTTCTTTTATTGTCTTGCTTGTAGATGCTAGGATTCACATGGACAATTGCAAAGGCTGTGCATTCTGAGTAAGTCAGCTCCAGATCTCATGAATGTAATAAATGCCCAACTTCCACAATATCCCCCAGCAAGGAATGGTGAGAGTTACCTCTCAGGTATGCTTTCAATAACTTATATACAGAGAACAGATAAAGGTTACGTGGAGAGCCTTAACGTCCTGAACAACTTGAGGAAACAAGTTTTTCCTATCCTTCCTTTCTTTCTTTATAACTGTTCTATTTCCATGGTGTTTTTTTTTTATCTCTGCTCCATTCTGTTTTATTGATTTCTATCACTTTTTGTTGGATTAGGTTGGACTATTTGAGGCTATTGTTGCTCTTTGACTTTTGTTCTGACAAAGGGCCATTGGACTTGTAACGCTAATTCTGTTTTTCTGTCCACTGATGCTGCCAGACCTGCTGTGCTTCTCCAGCACTCTCAGTTTTTATTTCAGGTTTCCAGCTTTTGCCGTTCTTTGTTTTGTATTATTGCATACTTCATGTTGTCATCGGGCTGTATATTCAGTACTGGTCCCTTTGATTTACTTGATACTTATTCTCCATAATCATTGCTGTTCTTAACTTCATAATTGCTTGGATTCACTCTTACTCTTCTGGTAGTTCACTAATTTTGGTGGTTTGAACTGTTCTACTATACAGCTGGACCATTGGGGGCTCTTGTAAAGAGGCCTGGCTTTATGTCCCATATGCTGCAGTGGTGTTCCATAACATCTTGAACAAGTTGATTAAAGATATCTACAGTTGGACTATGAGAAGGATCTACTGGCTTCTCATTAGCCATACCAGACTGTATACATACTTGATGCCCCGATTCTACCAATGTTAACTCCATGATTCAATTCCTCACCAGGGAGAAAATATTCCTGTTTGATTTTCTCACGTGCAGAGCCAACATATTCCTACATTGAATTTCATCTTCTAACATTTTGCTCGTTCATTTCATCTTTGTTCCTCTGTAACTTTACACTTCCATTGGGCAGCTTGAATCAGTCAGAGACATATCTAACAATGACTTACTCCCTTCCCAGTCTTCAATTGTTCTAAGAAAAACATACACCTCATTGAGGACATACAAATGAGTCTCAGGTTGTAGGAGCACCCATGTGCTACACTGTCATGATGAGTACTGTAGGACCATAGAGGAGAGTAACATCAGATTGTTAATCCACCTTGATACCTATCGCACAAATCCATATGAGTTAAAATCAGGACTGTTGTGTCAATTCGTGAAAATACATACAGAAGCAGGTTCATTGTGGTTGTACTTTTTGTTTGGTATATATTATTATTCGGTGAAAGAAAAATAAACAAAAGGGCTTTTTTGACTTTGCACTAGCGGTGAATAGCCTTGCCTGCTGAGGTTGCATACTTGATATTCTGGTGTGTACTGAGCATTACTGCTGACTGAGTATACTGGAAATTCTGAAGTGCGCAACTTGAATTTCTGATCATTACAGTTTACATTGTGTTCTGGAATTTCCAGCATGTGCTTTTAGTGGGTGAGACTCCCACCAGCAGAGCGAAGTTGGTAAGTTACCTCTATAAAGAAAACAACCAAAAACATGTATCTGCAGAAAGCATGTGCAAATTAGACAAAAATGTTTCATTCCAAGCATCTGACATTATACACGTGTGAAAAGATTTTTGTACCTATTGTCAGTGTAACTTTCAATCAGGTTTGTGCACTTGTACAATGCAGATGTATATAAGTAATTAAATGTGGAATTTCTTGTTAAATATTGAAGAATTAGCTAAAGTAAACCATACAAATTTCTTTCCACTTAAATTAAGGGAGAGAAAACTAGACTCATTCCTTTACCAGTATGCGTTCAAATTCAACCAATACTGCAATATTGTAGCATATCAGTGCATTTTGGATACAGAGTTAGGAAAATCTGCATTTATATTGGCTGTTGCAACATTAAAAAGACTACCTCAAGTTGTGATCCCCTTTTTTGTAAGTTGACAATAAGATTCTAGTCGTTTCAAGGTATAAAACCTTGTTCTCCTCCATGAAATAGATTTATTTGTCACTAAAAGTTCCAAGTGTAACATATAATAAAGAGATCGACAGTGAGAAAATAGATTTATTGGAGGGATGCTGTGAATGGCAGTTCCCCAATTTTAAGCTATTCTGGAGTGGCATTCAAATCATAACTAAGCAATTACATTGTGTCAGTCATGGCTCAGTTGGTAGTATTTTCACCTTTAAATGTCATGTTACTAAAACTTGTGCAGAAAAATCAGAACTGACAATCCATTGCAGCACTGGGGCGTGGGGGGTGTTGTTGTCAGAGGTTCTATCTTTTAGATGAGATCATAAACTAATGCTCTGGATCCACTCTCAGATGGATGTAAAAGATCAAGGCACTATTTCAAAGAAGAGCAAGGAAATTATTCCTGATGCCCTTTATCCCTTAATAACATCTCCAGAAAATACATCATTTGGTCAGTACCATGTTGCTGTTTATGTGAGATTGTTGAGTGCTAATTAGTTGGCATACCTTTTACATCACAACTATGCAAATGCTTCAAAGGTACCTAAATGACTGTAAAGTATGTTGAGATGTCAATTGGTCATGAAAGGTACTATGTAAATGCAAATCTTTTTATTATATAGTAACATCAAGCAAGCTTTGCAGAAGCATAACATGTTGGTAAACTTAATATTTACATGGTGGTCTTCAACAGCAAAGTATCATCATTTAATGCACATCTCATTGGGTCATTCTGCTTTTTGGGCTTCCGGAGACAGTTATAGAAGTTTCCGGAATACAATACTAAAAGTACACATATAGTATGTATTATTATGGGAATTGCCCCTGTCCAACACTATCTTTAGGAGGAACACACTGGCTATATGTTGGATCAGTTACTAAGCATTTGGTTTTCTCTGAAAAATAATGTTCACCTTATTCTTTTAAATAGGATTTGTGTTCTGACATTACAGCTTAGTGCCTTAATGGGCCAGATTTTCCTGCAGACGGAGAATTTCATGATACGCATTATTAATTAGATTTGTCATGCACCCCTCGCTGAAAAATGTTTTTCACACAAAGTTGCTGAATTTGTCAATAAGCCTGACAACAGCTCTGTATACTTTGTTGTTAAACAACAATGTGGTTTAATTGTTAGTAAATGGAAATGGCACCATCTGTAACTTGACCACTGACTATTTTTTCATTATAGAAAGAGAACAATTTTGTGATGAACTTGTTGGAATGGAACTTGCAGTTGTTATTGTAACTGTTGGGATTTAGATATTGATACTTTGTACGTGATCCATACTTTTGAAATTATTTGAGTATCAGTTTTCTTTGTGGAATTTATCTCAAACATAATGTCAGAGATTGAACAACATACTTTTAGTACAACCCAAAACGTTTGTTTGGTAGACTGAGAGCTGACTGAGATAGTTGGGTTGTGGACAGACAATGATCAAAAGAGAAAAGACATGCCCATAAACATAAGCAGAAATAAGCACCAACACACACTGAACCCTGGAATAAAGGCCCAGCCCAGTTTAATTTGGATGCAGCAATCAGGATGTGAGCAATTCTGATCACTCCAGGCCCCTTCATCTCATTGTGCGGGTAACTTGAAGATGAAAGCACTGTGCCAATGGGAAAGTGACATGACTGCAAATGGTATAAGAAAGGTATAAGAATTGGATGTGGAGGAGATTTTGTACTGCAGTTGGATGGGGAAATAGCCTGGATGATGTCAACAGGAGTTATAGACAGGATGGTTTGAATATCCAAACTTGACATTCTCTAAAGAAACCAAGCAACTGGAGTGACCGTGTATATTCTCAGATATTTGCATCAGTATTTTTGCATTGATATTGATTTATGCACCGAGGGATTTAGGTTAATAGAAGTATTGATTGCAACACACGTAAATGTACATTGAATCGTTGATATCCAGAGTATACCTTGGAACCACAAGGATTAAGCAGCGGACCCTGGGTAGGGGATAGCTTACAGTACTGACAACAATGCACCAACAATGCTTCATGGGCCAAAGAAGAGACAATGGACAGGTAAGGTCAATAAATGTTGCCCCGGAGAGGTTTTCTCTCAGTTCCATGAATTTGATAAAAGGACACTCATGTTCCTAATAATTAGTCCTAATGACCTGCAGCAAATTGGTTTATACCTACCACACAAAATTCTGGACCTATCATAAATTGCACCGCACATTGTCAGGACACAAACTGAAACAGCAGTTTCCCAACAGAAAGGAAGCCAAAGGATTCAAAAACCGAAATTACTGGAAAATCTCAGCAAGTCTGGCAGCATCTATGGTGCAATACAGAGTTCTGAAGAAGGGTTACTGGACCCAAAACATCTTCTGATTTCTCTCCATAGATGCTGCCAAACCTGCTGAGCTTGTCTAGCAGTTTGTGTTTTTGTTTTTAAGTCAAAGGATTCCCTAGTTACTCAAAACAGCTAAGCAAAGATCCATGGCTAGAACACTCAAATAACACCTTAAAAGTCAGGAAGCAGATGAAAAGAATTACTCTAATTACACTTACAATAACACTTTTAAAAATTTAATTGACACTCAATCTCCTTTTATCTATTCCAAAATGCATCTGAGGAGAATTATCATCATGAGTACTAACAACACATTAGTGAGTATAATCTTGTGCCCTACCCTGTGGCGGATTTTGTGGCAGGAAGGTCATTTAATTAGATGGGAGAGTGGCGTGTGGGAATCCTGTCACCTTCCTGCCTTCAAGCTGGTTAAGCCTGTGCTGAGAAGTCCCATGGATGATTACCTTGCTCTACTGCCAATTGGGGACCTTAACTAGCCAATTAATGCACACTTAAACACCTTGGTCCACATGTGCTAGTAGGCAGGGAACTCATCATATGAGCAGAATGGCAAGCAAGCCCTGTCATGTTTGTTTACAAGCTGCCAGGGGAAGTGCCTCATTCAAAGGCACTCAGTACTGATCAAGGGATTGAGAGACCTGGCATTGGGAATATAGAGAAGTGGGAGGTGTTGGAAAACCAACCACCTGCCCTTGCTGCTGATTCCCTCCTTTCTCTTTCCACCCTCTGACCCTGACCTCAGGATTCTCTTTCTTCTAACACTAGGCCCTGTCTTGATCCGAAGCTCAGCTTGGCGTTGTACTGGGAGAAGCCACAACTGCACTGGCGGTGCAGTTGACTGCAAAAGAGCTTCAAGCTTCTAGTTGGCTGACAGCTGTCATCAGGTGGGACTTCTGCCTGGCCCCTCAATCCTGAAGAAGGCATGTCACTGGCTAATTCATGAAGTTTGAGAAAAGAAGGTTTTTTTTTAAATTTGGAACTCAAGATATGCTTGAAATAGCTCAATGTACACAAGTGAGGATAGTATAGTTCACCTCAAACAACGGTTTAAGATCAGATTAATGTACATTTAATATGCACAGTAAAATACACAAATCATTCTGCATCTTTACATTTTATTTGAGCAATCTTAAAAAAAGCTTATCCTGTGTCATCCTATCATGAGAAAAAAATCTTCACTATGCTTATTCCACGCTAACAATTATTTTCTGTATCTAGCTGCTAGATTTATCCACAACATGGAAAAACTACACACAGCATTTTCTAATTCAAAATACAGTCATCCAGAAATCTTGAAGTCACTGCAGAAGAAATCTTTGCAAGCCAAACAAGCTGTATAACACACGTTTATTTAGCAGCAGACAGCATGTACAGCTGCACATACCACTTAAACTAGCAACATCTCAATATTATTTATATTTTAGCAGAAGGTAGTATCACAAAACAGGAATGCCATCGGAACATGTTTGGCCAAATCATTATTAAGGGAGTGGACAAAAATAAAGCCAGACGCCTCCATCCCACAGGCTCAGGGTTAGAAACACCCTGGTTTTATTACACCTACTTCTTTTCTCAGTCACTTTGACATGGGCATCCAACTAACTTCAATCATATCATATAGTACCTTGCAATAGAATGACAGCTGGAAGCTGCTTCTTTGAGGCAGCGTGGTGATACATATGTGTCTTCACAATTTTTATAGATGTCAGCAATTGTCAATACTATCAGTGTCCCAAACGAAGTCATCAGGTGATAGCACTATGTAAGACTTTGTCACCTTGATAAACACCAACAGTTATTTAGAGATACTGCCGACAATGCAAATAGTGAGTTTCAGGAGATGGTATCGAATGAATCATGGGGTGGATTGTCTGGAATATTGCAACATCACTTCCAACTTCATAAACACTGGGTACACACAATCCACGTTCATAAATGTTGGCATTTGACATCTGCCAGCCACAAGATACTTACACAAGACTTCAGCACTTCAACGCTGCAACTCTGGCTGCATTGGCAACCATCATCGTAATGCTGCAGCAAGGACAATTTTACTAAAGACACATGTCTTGTTCATGGACTGGACCAGGCTGCATCCTCAAACTCTTTCCTCAGGCTCATCATTCTGAGCCTACGTGGACGCTCACAGCAATCCTGCTTTGCATTGCCTTGCTTTGTCTTTTTCTGATTTTTCCCCTCAGCCAGAGATACCACCTCAAATTACTGATGTCTTGCTGTGCCATATAGTGCATACAAAAAGCCAGGAAGTTTGTTGTAGTTGTCAGCAGGGCTGACAAGAGGTATAGCCTTTGCTCAGGGGGTCCTGGCACAGTAAGTCATGGGCAATCTTAGATACCAGACCAGGCCCTGCTCAGGGCTGTCGGAGTCCGAATTCTCACATTATAAGGCATGAGGAGCCAAATGATGGCACTGAACCAATCATCTTGACTCTTTCTGTCCTACTGTGGGCTGTTTGTTCCTAGAATATGAGATTGGGGGCAAGAGAAAGAGAGAGAAGAAGGAGGTATTATGAAAGAAGAAAGTAGGTGGCACAATTATTACTGTTGGTGCCACTGGGCAGATGTCCTGAGGAAGTGAATAGGCAGCATAGAGACCATGGTAGAGCATTAGCCTTGGTACAAAGTAGGTATAGTAGCAGAGGTTGAGATGAGGTGTCAGAGAGGAAGATGGTGGCACTTATATTGACAAAGTGGAGAAGGACTCCACTTCTTCTGACTGTAGTGGACAATCCTCCAGATGACCGAGTCTGCTTTAACTTGGGTAGCAACCTTAGACCAGGCTGGCAACTTTAATCTAGTGTTGTAGCCTACGCTGCTGATTCTTTGTAAGAGGAAATCCTGTGTCAGCACCATCCTGTCCAGCAGGACTTCCAAAAAGTAAGGTGCCAATATTTCCCTCACTGCTATGTCTGGGGCAAATGTCAGAAACCATGAAGGGCACCACTAGACCAACAGTGCTTGTCTGGGTGCACCAGTATGGTGTGGGCACCAGGGATGCCAGTCTCGCAGCAGATATCTGCTGAGTGGCAAGTTTATCCAGGACGAGCACGTAGAAAGGTGGGGCAGAAATTGGGCACGAGAGACACCATAGGTGCAGGATAGGTAATTAAGAAAACTTAAAATTTGAAATAAATCGTGAGACATGTTTGGTTAGATATAGTGAGGGAACCCATTTGGCCTCTCGGTGACAAACCCTCCAAAAAACTCAATGCATTTTGGATTTAGCCAAAAAAACTTAAGATTCAGCCCTTTGTTTTGGATATAAGGTGCAATAGTCAGATCACCAGTTCTGTCTGCCTGCCAGTGAGATTTTGTTAGTTTCCCATTCTTGAGACAAAATTAGTTTAGAGAGCTAGACAAATATGAGCTAAATTTACAAAGTTTAGTGCCAAAAATTTCATTAACAAAAACACAACAAAAATAAATGGGAAACAAAGCAAGGCCAAAATTGATTTAAATATATTGCTTTAAATATGTTTGTACAACATATATATGAATGATATCCTTCAAAATTCAGTTTCCATAAAACTTATTGAATTAGTGCCAGACCATAGTGAGGTCTGCATGACCCTGAAGTATTCTCTGGCATACTTGTTGAAACATATGGACTGCTTAGTTACAGTCCACATATACAATCTATGATCTAAGGGGTTTTTTTCCTTAGGAAGGAGAAGGCATTAAATTAAAAAAAAAAGGTTTTTAATTTCTCAGACTTACAGTGTTTGGTTTGCTGATGAATTAACACTTTGCCAAATATAATTAATGCAAGTGCAATAGTACAGCTGTTACGACTCTATGAATGGAAACATACTAATAGGCACACACTGAAGCGGGGAGTTCTTCCAAGCCGCACGAAGAAAGGAAGAAATGAGAAATGCAATGCATCTTCATAATGGCTTCAGTGATTTATTTGTGGTGTAAGATATTTTGGTAGTTTGTAAACTGAATTCAATTTTTTTCTAAGATCAGTAACAGATTTATTTTCAAATTTTAAAGAGGAAACTCAAGTTTATCTTTATATTTTTAATGATATTTCACAAGCACAAATTACGTCTGGGAATTGAGTCACTCAAAATGTTAATACAACCCAGATAAATAGAGTAAAAAGTTCTCTCTGTGTCAGAAATCTTTAAACTGCAACATTCATAATCCATAGACTAAGATGTAAAACTTGGTAATCTCAAATAAAAAAATTCCAAAGGTGATTGGTGTAAGGAGCCGAAAACCTTTCAATGAGCACAGGACCTGTCTTGAAGTTGGGTTTGACACATGTTGAGACAAAGAAAGAAGTGAAAATTTAGCTTGAGTAGTGGTGCAATACAGGTGGTGTCAGATTAACTGCCAGTTATCGCAGTGTCTAATATTCAATTCAATTGACTGTAAAGGAATTGAATAGCAGGCGCTGTGTATAACAGTCTGCATATCTGATAACACCTGTTCAGTGCCACCACTTGAAGCAAATGTCCACCCTAGACGTTTACTTTCTACTTCCTTTGGTCTGCCTAACCCTGAAGAACGTGCTAATTACATATTGGGCTGAATTTCTTAAAAGTTCTTCTGGTCAAAAGTGTAATTTTATAAACTCTTACACCAGGGCCACAAGTTAAAATTGTTTTGTTCCACTTCATTCACATCTCTGACTTGATGAAAACAAAATTCAAATAACACTAAAATAAGGATAAAATACTTTTTAAACATTCTAATGGATATCTGCTCTTACAAGTATGCATCTAATATGTGGATACATTTCAGAAGTTATTTATCATGTCCAGAATTTCACAATTGTGGGTAGAGTTGAGGAACTGCAGAGGTAAAAAAAGGCATGGTTGGAATTATGTACAGGCCTCCAAACAGTAGTCAGGAGCTGGGCGCAAGATACACCAGGAGATCGAAAAGGTGTTTAAGAAAGGCAAAGTTACGGTGATCATGGGGGATTTCAATATGCAGGTGGACTGGGAAAATCAGGTTAGTAGCGGATTGCAAGAAAAGGAATTTGTGGTATGTCTATAAGATGGCTTTTTGGAGCAGCTTGTGGTGGAGCCCACTAGGGAACAGGCAATACTGGATTCAGTGTTGTGCAATGAGGCAGACTTGGTAAGGGAGCTTAAGGCGAAGGAACCCTTAAGAGGCAGTGATCATAATATGATTGAATTTACTCTGCAATTTGAGAGGGAGAAGATAGAATCAGGGGTAATGGTATTACAGCAGAATAAAGGCAAATACAGAGGCATGAGGGAGGAGCTGACCAGAATTGACTGGGAGAGGAGCCTAGCAGGAAAGACAGTGGAACAGCAATGACAGGACTTTCTAGGAGTAATTTGGGAGACACCGCAAAAATTCATCCCTAGGAAAAAGAAGCATGGCACAGGGATGATGAGGCAATCATGGCTGATCAGGGAAGTAAGGGATAGCATAAAAGCAAAAGAAATAGCATATAATGTGGCGAAGGGCAGTGGGAAACTAAAGGATTGGAAAGCTTACAAAGACCAACAGAGGGCAACAAAGAAAGAAATAAGGAAGGAGAAGATTAAATATGAGGGTAAGCTAGCAGTAATATCAAGGAGGACTATAAGAATTTCTTTAGATGTATAAAGGGCAAAAGACAGGCAAAAGTGGACATTGGTCTGCTGGAAAATGACGCTGAAGAGATAGTAAGGAAACAAGGAAATGGCTGAAGAAGTGAATAATTACTTTGCATCAGTCCTCACAGTGGAAGACACAAGTAATATCCCAAAAATTCGAGAGAGTCAGGGGGCAGAGCTGAGCATGGTGGCCATAACCAAGGAGAAGGTGCTAGAAAAACTGAATGGTCTGAAGGTGGATAAATCACCTGGACCAGATGGACTACACCCCAGAGTCTTAAGGAATTAGCTGAGGAGATAGTGGAGATAGTGGTGATCTTTCAGGAATCGCTAGAGTAAGGGAGGGTCCTAGAGGACTGGAAAATCACTAACGTGACACCACTGTTTAAAAAGGGAATAAGGCAAAAGACTGAAAATTACAGGCTGATTAGCCTAACCTCAGTCATGGGTAAGATTTTGGAGTCCATTGTGAAGGATGAGATTTCTGAATACTTGGAAGGGCATGGTAAAATAGAGCAAAGTCAGCATGGCTTCATCAAGGGGAAAACATGTCTGACAGATCTGTTCGAATTCTTTGAGGAAGCAACGAGCAGGTTAGACCTAGCAGAGCCAATGGATGTTATCTACCTGGACTTCAAGAAGGCCTTTGACAAGGTGCCACACAGGAGGCTGCTGAGTAAGATAAGGGCCCACGATGTTAGAGGCAAGGTGCTAGCATGGATAGAAGATTGGCTGTCTGGCAGAAAGCAGAGAGTGGGGTTAAAAGGGTCTTTCTCAGGATGGCAGCCGGTGACAAGTGGTGTTCCACAAGGGCCAGTGTTGGGACCACAACTTTATACATTAATGATCTAGATGAAGGAACTGAGGGCATTCTGGCTAAGTTTGCAGACAATACAAAGATAGGTGGAGGGTCAGGTAGCATTGAGGAGACGGGGAGGCTGCAGAAGGATTTGGACAGTTTAGGAGAGTGGTCAAAGAAGTGGCAAATGGAGTACAACATGGCAAAATGTGAGGTCATGCACTTTGGTAAGAATAGAGGTATGGACTATTTTCTAAATGGGGAGAAAATTCAGAAGTCTGAAGTGCAAAGAGACTTGCGAGTTCTAGTCCAGGATTCTCTCAAGGTAAACTTGCAGGCTGAGTCAGTAGTTAGGAAGGCAAATGCAACTTTGGCATTTATTTTGAGAGGACTTGAATATAAAAGCAGGGATGTACTACTGAGGCTTTATAAGGTTCTGGTCAGGTCACATTTGGAGTATTGTGCGCAGTTTTGGGCCCCATATTTCAGTAAAGATGTACTGGCCCTGAAGCAGGTTCAGAGGAGGTTCACGAGAATGATCTCAGGAATAAAAAGCTTAACATATAAAGAACGTTTGAGGACTCTGGGTCTTTACTCAATGGAGTTTAGGAGGATGAGGGGGGATCTAGTTGAAACTTACAGAATACTGAATAGCCTGGACAGAGTGGATGTTGGGAAGATGCTTCCATTGGTAGGAGAGACTAGGACCTGAGGGCAACGCCTTAGAGTAAAGGGAAGACTATTTAGAACGGAGATAAGGAGAAACTTCTTCAGCCAGAGAGTGGTGAATCTATGAAATTCACTGCCCCAGAAGGCTGTGGAGGCCAGGTCATTGAGTATATTTAAGACAGAGATAGATAGGTTCTTGATTGTCAAGGGGATCAAGGGGTTACGGGGAGAAAGTGGGAGAATGGGGTTCAGAAACGTATCGTGAATGGTGGAGCAGACTCGATGGGCTGAATGGCCTAATTTCTGCTCCTATGACTTAATTACAGTTTAAAATAGGTTAGCTGAAATTTGCAAAACGTAATTATCAGCCCTTATTTAAGAGTTAATTTTCCAAGTTTGAACTTCCGGCATCCAAGTAGTGCAGTTTAGGAATATGGTCACCTGAGAAGTATGATTTTCTGACCATTAATTTAAATGGCTGGAAGCAGATGTTTGAATTTCACTGTCACTTTCTTTTGCGTGAAGATCCTCAAAGAAGGAGCAAAATCAGAAAATGATCCTTTTGCATATCAAATTCTGAAACTTAACAAGTCATATTTTGAATACAGGATTCAGAACATTGAACTTGTTTTCATCAGATTAAAGCAGATTACGTGAAGAAATAATCTGGGTTTTTAAATTGGCATAAGTGATGTTGTGAAATGACAGAAACTTCAATTGGCCCATCATGCTTGCGTAGGTAATAGCTCTACATCAGAGTTATTGTGAGGTAGAGATATAAAACAAGAGGCAACAAATTCGTCACCTGTTGTTCAAACTGCGCATTTGGCATTGGAGGATGCTAATTAATCTGCTATCGTCTGTAGCAGTGTATGAACATACAAATTATGAGCACTAATATGCCAATTGGCTCCAGCATGCTCCAGCATTGATAAGATCATGACTTATCTGACTGCAGCTTCAACTCCACTTTCCTGTTTACCCCATACAGCCTTTGGCTCTCCCATCAATCAAGAATCCACCTAAGTAAACTATAACCAAAGATGAATTTTACCTCCATCGACTTGTATATCAGTACAAATCAGACACCAAACATGATAACAACAAGTTCCTGTTATTAACCAGCTCCATACAAACACAATGCCTTTAAGCAGTAGGCATCCGATGAAATAAACATAATTACCTCATAAATCTCCATGTAGAGACAGGTAACCTTCATCAATCTGATTCTATAAATTGTTAAGATCATCTCATAATCTTTATAGATCACTACTCACTTATTGATTTCTAATGATATGACAAGTTTTATATGAACAAGATTCTCTGAATCAGATACTTCTTACAAAACAACAGATACTAACTTGCTTACTATGCTGTCTAATTGTCCTACTTGTTATTACAGGACTGAGTCAGCTGTCTGGTGTCAAAATTAAGCAACGAACAGAACTCAATAGGCAGGAATCACACATTCCACAGTTTCAACTGAAGCTAAACAGCATAGTCAGCTCAACTGTAAACTAAGACAATAAATTCTAAAACATTCAGAAAATGAACAACTTTAACCATTTAATTATTCCATGCTACAGTACAATCCTGAAAACATTTATAAGTTTAAAAAAAGCAAAAACCTCAACCATATGAAATTAAATCAAATTCCTACTTTATGAACAGTTGTTTACACAACCAAAGTATATATATATTTTAAACTCATTCCTTTCTGTTTAATGATTTTAAACTGTTTCTTGTTAAAATGTTCATAACTTATTCATTTTTAAATATTGTGATTAGGTCAACTTTAACAGCTGACTCCAGTAATACATTCTGTATTTTAACAGGTTACAATTCTAGAAATTGTAAGTTCCTCTTTTTGTTTGCAATACTCATCCTCTAAAATCCATTCAAATGTTGAAAAGTTCTATTGAATCTTTTCTCCGCCTTTGTTGTTGACTAGATTTTTTTTTAAGTTTCTCAAGAATATTCTCTCTTGAGCATCTGATCATCTGTGAAATGTCATTGCAATTCCCATGCCTGTTATATACCTTCGCTAAGGGTTGTGCACTGCAATTGTGTTCACAACCTACTCCAACTCAATTATGAATGAGCAATATGTGCTGGACTACTGAGTAATGCCTATAATCCATGACCGAATTTAAAAAAAGAGACTAATTCAGAATCATCTCACTCATCACTGTTCAGGTAAGAGTGTAAGGGGAAATGGGGGGAGAAATGATTCAAAAAGGGAAGGAATCAAAAAGTGTATAACTATAAGCCAATGAGTCTAGCAACTATTGTTGTAAAAATGAAGGAGTCCATTGTGAAGGAGGTAATAGCAGCATATTTGGAAAATCATCATCTACTCAAACAGAATCAGCATGGCTTCATGGAAGGGAAATAATGTCTGAATAACTTATTAAAGTTCTTGAAGGAAGTCTCAATCAGAGTGGATTGAGTGGAACCAGTAGATGTGTTGTATTTGGACTTTCAGAAGCCATTTGACTAGATACCCCAAAAAAGGATAAGTTGTAAGATAAGAGCCCATAGTGTCGGAGGTAGTGTAATGGCATGGATAGAGAATTGGCTAAAGGATAAAAAACAGCAAGGGGGAATAAGGGATTATTTTTCAACCTGTAACTAGCAGGGTTCCACAGGGACAAGTGCTAGGTCCACAACTGTTTACAATGTACATTATTGACTTGGAGGAAGGACGCGAATGTAGTGTAGTCAAATACAAAAATAAGGCAAGTTGCAGGAAGGATACAAACAAATTACAGAGAAAAATTAAGAGGTTAAGTAAGTGGGCAAAAAATTGGCAAAAGGAGTATCATGTTAGAAAATGTAAAGTTGTTCATTTTGGAAGAGAAACAAAGTTAAATACGTTCTTCAATGAATACTTCTTATCTAAATTCACACAGGAAAAAGACATTGTAGCCAGAGATTTCAATTGGGATGGTGAGATTCTAGAACACGCTAAGATTAATAAGCCGGAAGTATTAGGCATTTTAACGGGCATACAGGTGCATTGATTCCCAGGGCCTGGTCAGATGTATCCCAGCCTGCTATGGGAGGCAAGGGAGGAGATTGCTGGGGCCTTGACGGAAATATTTAACACTTTGCTGACCACAGGTGAGGAGCAAGTGATTTAGACGAGATATTAGGAAGTCTGTTTTTCATCTAGAGGTTGGTGAAATTATGGAAAATATTGTCTATGAGGTTGGTGGAGGCAGATACTATTGCAACATTTTAAGAAGCATCTGGATGAGTACTTAAAATGTCAGAGCATAGACGGCTATGGATTAAATGCAGACAAATGGGATTAGCGTAATTTGCTGTTTATTGGTTGGCAGAGACATGATGGACCAAACAGCCTGTTTCTATGCTGTATGGCTGTATAACTCCAGAACAGTACTTTTAAATGAGAAAAACTGCAGAAAACAGCAAAACAAAGGGACTTGGGGGCATTTGCACACGAAACACAGAAAGCTAGCACACAGGTGCAGCAGCTAATCAGGAAGGCTAATGGAAAGTTGACACTTATTTCAAAGGGGTTGGAGTATAAGAGTAGGGAAGTTTTGCTGCAATTGCACTAGGTGCTGGTGAGACCACATCTGGAGCAGTTTTGTGTCCCCTTATTTAAGAAAAAATATTATTACATTGGAGACAGTTCAGAGAAGGTTCACTAAAAAGTTTCTGGTATGGAGGAAATGTCTTATCAAACAAAGGTTGAACAGGTTGTGAGTCTAGTTACTGGAATTTAGAAGAATGAGGGCTGATCTCATTGAAACATATAGGATTCTTAAGGGGCTGGAGAGGGTAAATGCTGAGACGATGTTTCCCTTCATGGGAGAGTCTAGAGGGCACAGTCTCAGAATAAAAGGGTGACAATTTAAGACTGAGATGAGGACGAATTTCTTCTCTTAGAAGGTTGTGAACCTTTGGAACTCCTTACCACAAAAAAGCTGTGGGGACAGAATCCCTGTGCATATGAAAGGCTGAGATAAATTCTTGATCCATAGGTGAAACAAGGATTTTGGGAAAAGGGCAGGAAGTGGAAGTTAGGGATATCGCATCAGCCATGATCCTATTCAATAGCGGCTCAATGATTCTATTTATTTTCATCTTATAATATGTGGGGGTGGGAAACTGATAATCACAAAAATCACATGTGCTAGTTTCATCCATCATGGCTAAATACCTGGTAGTGATGGGAGGAGGCTGAAATGGCCAGTCCAGGTGAGTGGGCAGCAGTGATGGTGATTCAGGAATGTATTCAATTTTGCAGCCCATCTACCTGTCACCTCAGTTATGGGAAATTAAATTCCACCCATAGCATTTATGCCCTCCCAAAAATATCCACCTGCAGCCTGGCTAAATATCTATAAAGGTGGAACATTACCTCTTTATTTTCATATCCTTAAATAGAATCTTTGGATTCCATTTTTTTTCAATAAATTTATTAATTTGCACTCCTACATTATTAAGATGTATTTATTGAAAAAATCTCTTTGTCACTTCCCACCTGCTCTATTGACAAAAAAAAAATTCTTAAAACTTTAACAAAAACGTCAGCTGCAATAATTTTTGGCCAGTGTCCCTCAGGACGGAATGCCATCTGAAACTGTATTCTATTGGTTTTACATATTTCATTAGTCTCTCAAGATGTCTCTCTTGTTCATAAGCTCAAATTTAAGGATCAACTAAAACATGTGTGGATGAGGGTGGGCAGCTGAGAGGTATTAAGGTGTGTGGGCTGAAGCATTCTTCCATCCAGTTCACCAATAGTATGGGGTCAAGATTTTAACTCTCAGATCTCAACTGCTTGTCCAATACTGAACCCTATCTTACAAGGGAGTATCTCTCAGGGCTACAATAGTGCTTCACACAATCTTTGATAGTACACCTGAGTCTCTGTGGACCTTAGTTAGCTTGGAAGTAAAATGACGTGTATCTTCAGGTGTGCGTCAAAACATAGCTTCAGTATTTAGGCCAACCTCAGTCATTACCATGTTGCATCATGGTGGGTGGGAGAGGAGTAGGAACAGGACAAGAACAAAAAAGGAGTCCCACCTGCACCACTTCCACTGGGAAACCTATCTTAAAATTAACCCATTATACTTTCAGTTTTAACAATGGGCCAATTGCCAAAGGTACAAACAGCCTGTCTCAGTACATAGCTTACTGACTCAATTGACAGGGATAAAAGCATACAAACAACTTAGACACTTTAAATATGTCCTGTGTTTGACTTAAATAATGTCAGAAGTAGATTTGTTTCTTTTGTTCCCTGTTTTTATACTCAATAAAACCAATTTCACAAAAATACACTCCCAACGACGTTCAGCCCATCCAGGTGGAAACTTATGGTGATCTGAGTGATATGGGCTATGGTAGGGTTATGGCAGAATTAGGTAAGATGTGCGGTAAGACCCATCTCAGTGTTAAGATCATCTCATTCCATCTTTTACACTTCTCATGAGCAGTGTGGCGAGATTCATGCTAGGCCGTGTAAGATACCAACTGAGTCATTGTTAACTGGCCAATTCACCTCATTAATATGAAGTCTCCCACCTTATCAAACTTGCCAACAACCTTGATGCTGGGAAAACTTGACAAGGAAACCAGAGTGAGCATCAGGCAAATTTAGTTCAGCAACCTCCATGTTGGAACCTGGGCACGTACATCACATGCACTTCCCCAAAACCCAACCCTGTTCCTACCATCCATGGGCATTGCCATCTGACATGTGTCAGTTTCTAAGAACCCTCATTGCACAGCTCCTGTTCCACTTACACTTCTGCAGTTCAATGCTGCACTATCGCTGTGTAATAACCATCACTGTAATGCTACAGCAAGACATTGCACACAAGGGGACATGCACTCAGCTCATGGAATGGATGAGATTGCATCTTTAGGCTTTTCACTTGCTCATTCTGAGCCTGCCTGGATGCCCACAGCATCACTGCCTTGCATTGCATTACCTTGCTTGTTTGTGCTTTGCCCCTCTGAAAGGGATACCAGGCTATGTTGCCATGCCATTTAGCGCAGACACAAGGCTGGGAAGCTTGTTATAATTGTCAGTAGGCCACAGTCAACTCAAGGCAGATTGCCTTCGCTCACGTGTCCAAGCACAGTAAGTCAAGGCTAGTCCAGGCCCTGCTCAGGGCACATCAGTCAAGATCCCCTCCACTTAAGGAGCTAAATGATGGTCAGCTTATCACCCATGTTGACTCTTTCTATCCCGGTATGGATTGTTTTCCTACTGGAATGAGGCAGGCGCAGGTTTTATGGGAGATGAAAGTGAGTGGCATAGCTTTTACTGTTGGTGCAGGTGGGGAGGAGTGGTAAGTGGGAAGGAGTGGTGAGCAACTGAGTAGGCAGCACAGAAGGTATGCAGGATTAGTGGTGTCTGGAGTTGGTGTGGGTGATGCCAAGTAGGCTGATGTTGCAGGCAATAGTAAAGTGATAAAATATGAGCCTTGATGGGAGATGGGTGCCATTGTACAGATAAGAGTGAGTATGAGGTTTCAAGGACAGGTTGACAACACTTACACTGACAGAGTGGAAAAGGTCATTGACCTTCTTCTTACAGAGCTGGGCATTCCTCCAGACAACTCAGACTGTTTCAACTAGGATGGCAACTTTGGACCAGGCTGACATGGTCTGGTGTCGTGGCCTCCACTGCTGGTCTTTGGGCAGAAGGAAGTCCCATATCAGCACTATCATGTCCAGCAAGATCTCTAGGACCCTGCCCACAAAGTGGGTGCCAATTTTCCCTTGACTGCCATGTCCATGGAAAATGTCAGCAAACAAGCAGGACAGCTCCGGACTATCTGTGCTTGTACGGAGTAGGTGCAAAGGATGATGGTGAATTCCGGGATATCCATGAATTTCCGTTGTTTCAGGAATGGCACATGATAGAATAGGGTGTAAATTACGACATGACAGACGCTGTAAGGGAGGGCTGATAATTAATGAGGCAAGCATGTTAAAGATATGGCGAGAGAACCTGCTAGGCCTCGTGGCAAGAAAACCTCCAAAAAACTGGATGGATTTAGCTAAAAGAAAGTAAGATTTAGTTCTTCCCTTAAGGAGTACATTCAGTGGACAATTTGATAACTATGATCTAAAAATCTCTGGTGCATAACCCAGAATCATGTTTGCTGTTTCAATGGTTTTGTTTCACCTACAATCTTGGCATTAAAAATGTGTAAATACGTGTTGTTAAATGGTACCAATGGCATAACTATACTTCTCACGCAGTGTGCCTGGAGATAATAACTGAAAATTGCCTGAGTTTTCAAGGTCACATCAGCTATATCATTAGAATGTACACCTTGAGCACATTGATTTTAAGGCCACTGGGAATCTTTAAAAGGAATTTGTTGGTGCTCAGGGATGTGAAGGGCAATTCTTCCAGTTTTTGGAAAGAATGAAAATAGATTTATATTATTCTACAGTCTTTCAAAAGATTGAATGAGAAACCCATGTGGCAGACTTAAAATTATGGAAGGCAAATTCAAAGTAAAGGAGCAAAAAAAGGAATCTGTTGGGAAACAAAAAAATGGTACTGCACTTGACCCATAGGGGAATGATATTGTGGTTCTGATAATGCTGCTTGAATTGGGCTTTTGGTCCTCAAGATTGCATCCTCTCTACAAGATTGGAGTAGATCAAGTCTGACAAGAAATAAAGGCTCGACCATACACAGTACCTTCATATCTAGAAACAGATGTAAGATAAGGAACCTTGCAAGGAATGATTCAAGCTGGGTGTGTGTATATGGAATGAACTGCCAGAGGAAATGGTACAGTTCCAACATTTAAAAGACATTGGAATAGGTATATGGATAGGAAAGGTTTAGAGGGATATTGGCCAAACACAGGCAAATAAGACTAGTTTAGTTTGGGAAACCTGGTTGGCGTAGGCAAGTCGGACCAAAGGGCCTCTTTACCTACTACATGATTCTATAACCCCTGGCTCACCAAAACTTATCCACTATCCATTCAGCACAAATCAGATGTGTAATGGAATTCTCCCCATGTTCCTGGATGAGTGCAACTCCAACAACACTCAATAAGCTTGACACCATCCAGGACAAAACAGCTCGCTTGATGGCACCACATTCACTTCCTTGACCACCAACACTCAGTAGCAGCAGTGTTCACGATCTACAAGATGCACTGCAGAAATCTGCCAAGGCTCCTGACACAGCACCTTCCAAACCCACAACTACTACCACCATCTAGAAGGATAAGGACAGCAGATAGATGGGACAACCACCATATGCAGGTACCCATCCAAGTCACTCACCATCCTGATTTGTAAGTATATTGCTGTTCCGTCAGTGTAACTGGGTCAAAATCCTGAAAGGCCCACATTAACAGTATTCTAGGTTATAAGCCCTGACAACATTCTGGCGATAGTACCGAAGATCTGTGCTCCAGTACTTGTGACACCTCTAGCCAAGCTGTTCCTGTATCGTGACAACACAGGCAATGTGCAAAATTACACAGTATATTCTCTACACAAAAAAACAAGACAAATCCAATATGACCAATTAATATCCCGTCAGTCAACTGTCAATCATCAATAAAGTGATGTGAGGTGTTATGAAGAATGCTATCAAACTCAGCAATAACTTGCCCACTGATACTCAATTGAACATTCTCCTGACATAGTTCCAAAATATGTTCCATGCTGTGGTTTCTAACACCTGTTGTGGTTTCTGGTTCATGCTATTGTCATTTGCATCCATTGTCATTTCTAGCACCTGCTGTGGTTTACAATTATCCCTGAGACTTCTTGCTTCTGCCCTGGTTCTTGTGGTTCCTTCTGTTACTCACCTTCAGGCTATCACCCTTGTTGCCATGCAACTCTTCTAGCTAATGTTCCTCTACTTTAGGCCTGTAACATGACAGTGGCAACCAGGGTAGCCAGAAACCAATGTTACAGTCAGAAACCACAGAACATCAGAAAATGTGATGTTGATGTTAAGATGGGAATGTCTCACTGATTCTGGTAATCATTAGCTTTCATCTTGCAACTCAGCTATATTTTGGCATGGAAGCCTGGCAGTTTTATCAATAGTAACACAGACCCAAACTATTGATTTGGAAAAATACATTCAAATCCTACTATGGTAGCTATGAAATTTAATGTATTTAACTGCATAAAGTCTGGAATAAAAGCTAGCAATAATAAAAATCCATTTTGCTCATCTTCAGGAAGGAAATTGCCACACCTCCTGGTCCAGCAAACATATTATTCCAGACTCATAGCAACATGGTAGACTCTTCACTGCCGCTGAAATGGTTAAATAAATTATGAAAAGATCTAATAAGAATAAAACCATTCGGAAAACTTTGTATAACAAAGTACTAAACATGACAAAAGCATATCGAGACAAGTTGACATATCTCATTAAAATCTCAAAATTGGAAGAGTTGTCCCACAGACTTGTCAAGCAATGGCTTCACACAGTTATACTCATTGAACCACACTTTTTTTTTAACCAATGTACCAGATTTCTGTATCCTATCCCTTCCTCACTGGCAGGAGAGAACCATAAGAGCTTTGGAAAGTGGGGAGGGAGTGGTAATGGAAGTCCTCAACTTTGATCCATGCAGTCTCATGGCACCAGGTCAAACATGGGCAAATAAATTTGCTGCTGATTACTATCTGTCACTCTCCCTCAGCTGAGAATTAGTAAAATGCCATGTTCAACACCACATGGAAGCATGGAGGTAGCAGGGACTCCAAATAGACTCTCATTAATTAAATCTCACTGCTGCCAGTTAAGTGTCTGATTAGCACTTCATTTGATAAGGATGGCTGAAATGAAATGAAATAAAATTCATGTCAGCTTTCCAGCTACCGACAAGATGCCCAATACCTCCAATAAATATTGTCCAGAGTGTTTCAACTGTAAGGAAGAGAAAAAAACTAAAAGATTTCAACATAAATTAGTCACCTCTATGTAAAATTTGGTAAAGAAATTAGTTCTGAATTGTAAAGATCATATCTTTTTACTTTTCTGTATTTTTGAATCTGGACAGAAATGGGAAAAGGAATATTTAAAACACCAAGGATGGTGGGAAGGATTGCTGCACTCTTTAAATACAAGTTACCCAACACTCAATGTAAATGCTGTTTACACTGAGTCTTGTTGTAGATGCAGTGGAGCCAAAGAGTGTGTACAAATGGAAATTTGGCCAGCAACAAAAAGCTGATTGGTCTGGAGAATGGTGACCCATTGTCAATTGCAAAGACCTTGTGCCTACTCAAACAATCCTTTGATTGCTCCCACGTAGCTGACGGTTTGGGGAAGCTGACCAGCCTTTGGAAAGCAAAGAGCTTTCCTTTCTCTGCCATAAAAAAAACCCACTGAAAACCTGAACAAAGCCAATTTATTTCTCCTCATCAATTCATATAAGCTGTGGCTTTTAATGAATATGTCAAAACCAACTGCTCTGTGCTTCCTGCGAGCAAGTGAAAGTATCGCAAGAAGGTCAAGGAGCAGCAAATCCTGACAGCAAAAATGATCATTTCTGTGAATCATTTGAAAGTGACTACTGAACTGTCTTCCCAGATTTTCTATCCATCATGTTTTTACAAATATGCCTGTCTGTATGTATAAGGAAAGTTTTATAAGGGGTTAGAGTTTTAACAAGTAGAGTTATATGTTAAAGGTTCATAAATATTTTCCTGCAGCTAGAATCTATTTGTTTATAATAAGGAATAATTATTGTAAACTATAGAAACCTGGTCCACAATTCTTGTCAACTGGCATCTGAAAATCAGAGAACGTTGCATATTTTTATAAAATCATTAACTTTTGTGATAATTCAGGAATAGCGGGGCTTGATTTCTAGTGTGTTACTCCAAGAGGTGTAACAGAATTCCCTGAGTATTATAAACTTGTGGAACTTTTTAACCAGAGGGAATATTTAAGAAGCACAGGTACTATTGCATTTAAGGAGACGTGAGATAAAGAAGGCCAAATAGATATTTATGCTGAACTAGATGAAGAAGGATCAGTGAAAGATCACATGGAGCATACATGCTGTAGTGGACTGTTTGGGCCAAATGGCCTGTTTCTACGCTGTATATCCGATGTAATATGCAGAGATCAGGAAATGTTCCACCTCGATAATCAACAGAATAAGATAAATGAAAACCAAAAGAACTGTCAGTGCTGTACGATTCATAAACAAAAACAGAAATTGCTGGAAAAACTCAGCAGGTGTTGCAGTATCTGTGAAGAGAAATCAGAGTTAATGTTTTGGGTCCATTGACCCTTCCTCAGGACCTCAAGATAAACAAAAATGTTGACCAAGACACTAGGGCATGGTCTTCTTCAAAAATATGCCACAAGAGCTTTTACAAGGGGCAACAGGGTACTAGCTTTATATTTCATTAAAACAATAACATCTCATACCACATATATGATAGAACATTTCCTGAGTACTATACTGAACTGTCAGTTTCGATGGTGTGATTAGATGACCTTGAACCCACATCATCGTGCCTCTGACATGACAGTGTTACCACAAAGCCAAAGCTATGTCAAAGCAAAATCTCATCCATAATACATTTAGGTTGCTACAAAAACAAAATACTATGGCTGCTAGAAATTTGAAATAAAAATAGAAAACTTTGAAAATACTCAACAGGTTAAGAAGCATCAAAGAAAGAGGATACAAAGCTAACGATGATTTACTGCCGTTCACTGAGAAACAGGATCATAGTGAAGGTGCCCCTGTAAAATTAGGGGGAGCAGGGCTGGATCAATTTTCGTCAGGATGTTTTGCTTTTGCCGTGATTGGCTTTTAACAAGCTTCCTGCTAAAAGGAGGTTGATTCAAAATTTCAATGGCTTACCAGGGCATCAGTATTGATGGCAATTTTACCAGGGCATCAGTATTTTGCTATTGGTATGTTGAACCCCGCCGAATATATAGGCCACCATTCAAATACAGGTGAGCCTCATTTAGAAAGAGGGGGATATAGGCAGGGAAGGCAGCCTCCAAAGCCCAGGAATTATGTCAGAGGCATGTCCCTTCCAATGATGTCTTTTTCAAGGTTTTAAAAAGTTTCTTCAGCCTATCTCACATGGGCCATATTCCCTTCAGCAGTGGCCAATGCCTCTGGTGGTTCTGCTAACCCTGGAGATGGATGGCACTCCTGCACAAGATGGCAAAAGCCAGCAGCTGCTTATTCATTAGCTGACACCAGTAAAACTGTTGTTTAAGTTCCACCGTCCTCCCAGCTTGTTTAAGAACTTGATTCCTTCCACACCCAGCATGGAGTTCCTGAGTCGAAAAGTAAAATTCTGCCCAATGCTATAGGTTGGTGCCCTTTGTTTGTACTGCAGTGACACTTGTTTCCAGTTGTTACTTGCTGCTACATTATATTTTAGGTCGATTTAGTCTTTCCAGATTACTGTGTGATTTAATTTGCTGTAATTGGCAGAGCTTCACAATTTTGCTGTAGAAAATCCTAGTAGGTAAATTTAGGCTAAGAACAGGCAAAGTTTATCAATTAATCAAATTAAAATTACTCATCTTCCTCCTGCTACAGCTGCATTGAGCTCTATAAAGGCAAACGTATAGAATCCCAATCTTTTTAAAGAAACTGAAACATTTGACCTGAAGAAATTAATAGCCACTATTTAAAATATATTGACTTACTTTTTTGAAATTACATACTATAGAATAGAAAATATGTTGATGTCCAAAAAGATAAGATACTAATCCAGTTATAAGCTGAGCATTAAAATAGTTTTGAATACTTTACAGTCAGATCTACTAATAATATAAATATCATCAATAAAATCCCAGGTTTTCTCTCCATTTTTTTTCCATTATGATGTAGATCCAAGGTATCTACAAAGTGGATCAGTACACAACGAGAAAAAATCATAAATAACTGGCTTTCAGATTACTACCAAGAGAAGCTCAACTAAACCACAGTTTCTAGAACGGAACTTGAACTCATTACTTTCTGACTGTGATGTGGGCTGCCACTGAGCAACAACAGACACTCAATCAGCAATAGAAAATACTCCCAGTTAAAACAATTAATAATATGTCTATAAACTCAACAAGTTAAATGTGGTTCCAAGATGTGGTTGTGAATTTTAAGGTTAGAAACAGATGATCAAAATCAATGTGAAGATAATGTTTTGTGCTCCTGGGACAATGGATAAATTATCTGTACTGTGTCATCTAGAGTTGAATAGTGTTAGTTAGGAGGTTAATCTCCTGAATTTTGGGTTGGCAATAAATTCCATTGAGCTTTCTCTTCTTGTCAGTTAATCTCCTTGAAAGATTGAACAAATTTGATCTAATCTGTTGGATTTGACTGATGGAAGGAATAGGCTTGATGGGATGAATGAAATTTCTCGAATTTCATACTTAATTTTAAATCAGATGCAATCATTTCTCCTCACATGCATTGTTACCTTGAATCTACATCATAATGGAAAAAAAATGGAGAGAAAACCTGGGATTTTATAGATGATATTTATATAAGTAGTAGATCTGACTGTAAAATATTCAAAACTATTTTAATGCTCAGCTTATTACTGGATTAATATCTTATCTTTTTGGACATCAACATATTTTCTATTCTATAGTATGTAATTTCAAAAAAGTAAGTCAATATATTTTAAATAGTGGCTATTAATTTCTTCAAGTCAAATGTTTCAGTTTCTTTAAAAAGATTGGGATTCTATATGTTTGCCTTTATAGAACTGAATGCAGCTGTAGCAGGAGGAACATGAGTAATTTTATGATCATACGATTGAGCAATTTTCTTCAGATGTGGGAGAACTCTGGTTCAGAAATTTCCCTGGAGCTGCTCCTGCTTTGTCACTAAACTTGCTGTGTGTACATCAGAAGCCCTGCTTACATTAGCAGATGGGATTTTTGCTGCACACATAGTAAAGTTACTGAAGTGAAATGGGAGCAGCTCAGAGGAAATCCTCGATTGTTGTTATGATGAATTGCTGTGTGAGATGCATGTGGAGGGGCTGAAATCTGTCAGGTTAATTAGAATAGCAAATCAATGGCATCACAACATAAATAGGATTAAAAATGGGAAAAAAAAAACAGATCAAATAGTATCTAGAAATTTGAACCATCCTATAAATGTTAATTACATACAGAAGCTGAACCTATACCAAATCAGGCAAATATAAGCCAAACCAACCTCAACCAAACTGAACCGAGAATGTGTGGAATTGTGAACTCAGCTTCTGCAACATGAAAGCAGTGTGTTTTCATCTGGAGTTGTGTTTCAATTTAATTGATTCCTTTCTTAATCATATTATTAAAGCTGTTATTTTAAAACTGCATTTGATTATTCTCAGATTGATTTCTGTAACTGAACTTAAAATTCTCAAATCATATTACATTCTCCACTGATTACAAGAAGACCAGTAAAATGTTAATTCAACAAGAAAATTCCAGCACAATTTGAAAACTTAGTTAATAAAAGTCACAACTTCTTTCGAAGATGAAATATTGATTGAAAACAGCCAAAAAGACTGCAGTTACTGATTGTGGCAAATCAAATTTGCAGTAGACTCTGGCATAATGAAATAGAATAGTCTAATATATTCCAGTATGAAGTTGGGGTAGCAAAATGCCCTCCACAGTTTTTTTTAATGGAAGCAGAGATTTCAGGCAGGGCCGAAAAGGCTGGTGGTGAAACTAATACAGCGGATGTTTTTGCTGGCAACAAGTTCCTAATGGCAAATGGTCAAGTTATTGTTAAGAAGCAACAGCTGAATATTTTAAGTCTTTAGCTCCCTTCTTCAGTGGAGAGTAAGAGGCATCCAATATCCTCTGATTAATTGGATTATGTCGGCTTTCCACTTCCCACCCGGATTGTTTGTTATTCACATATCACCCTTAAGGGTGAGAATTTAAAACCAATAACATTCATAAAATTATTTTCCCGTAACAATTTAAGTAGATCAGATCTTGGACTCACCGTCAAGCCACTTTAGAGGCTCAAATGTTATGCAAAGCTTTATTGCCGGCCACAGGGAGTCACAAACCCCACACTTTTGTCAGTGTCATTCATGGACTTTATTGTAGATGTAAGCAGACATGCTAAAACTACATTTAGTTCTCTGAATTTAAACAGCCATTCCAAATCCACATGAATAGTGAGGCAATGATCATTAAAAACAAGTTGATTTAACATTGCGTAACAAACAGGTGTCTGTGTGACTGAGAGTACATTCCCAAAACAAATTGCCAGTGTCTACTAAAGTTCATGTAAGATCACAAAGGGTTTCTTAGCAAATGCATATCTGTTAATACATTTAACTCTTAAGTCACCACTATGTTGACCACATTTTATACACCTTTCAATAATTCAATAGTAATTAGATTTGTGGGTAGGTGATAGCCCAGTGTATTATGACTGGACTATTAATCCAGAGACCTAGGAAATGTTCTGGGGACCTGGGTTCAAATCCCACCATGGCAGATGGTGGAGTCTGAATTCAATAATAATCTGGAAATAAGAATTTAATGATGACCATGAAACCGTTGTGGATTGTCGGGAAAAACCCATCTGGTTCACTCATATCCATTTAGGAGGGAAATCTGCCTTCCTTACCCGGTCTGGCCTACATGTGACTCCATACCAACAGCAATGTGGTTGATTCTTAAACTGCCCTCTGGACAATAAATGCTGATTCAGCCAGTAATGCCTATACCCCATAAATTAATTTAAAAAAAAGCACAATCACTAACACTGAACTTTAATAATATAATTTTGTAATCGCTAAATTGAAAACATTACCTTATAGGAAATGAATGTGAATTAGAAATCAGGCAATTAGTTTCTGTTGCTATTAATTTTGAAAATGCCTTTGTCAGATCTCACAATTATCCAACTAATCCAACTCTCTTTAGCTCATCATTTCCTTCCCTCTTTATCTATCTTGTTCATTATAATAACTCTCCTTGCCAATACCCCCCTCTAGTATGTTGATCATATTATTCTTGCTTTTTACTAATTTGTTCCACTAAATTTTGAGTCTCCTTCTCAGACTACTCTACGTGCTGTCATTCCTGGTCTGCACCTTTCACTAAAAAAAAAGGAAGAAAATATGGAGCAAGAAAGAGGCATTGGCTCAGTTGTGGCTATTATATGTACTTTTGCTCATCATGTTCTCAACTGTTGAGAGTTTCAGCAAACAAGTAAAACCCCTCAAGAAAACAGTGGAATTTCTCTCCAACCCTAATGTTTATAAGCAGGTCTGCAGGAATGAGTGACAAATTTATCATAAACAGTTCAAGATTTATTTCAGTTTAAGCAGTGTTGTACTTAAAATAGGTATATATCCTATGTTTACACAGCTCAAAAATCTTTGCTGTGAGTTACATATCTGTTCGCATATTTATTATTCCACAGGACAACAGCAATTCTTCTAGGGTCTGAAATTGGTATACAAAGCTGAATTTTATCTTCCCACTGTGGAGAATTCTAACTCCATTAGAATCTCCATGATCATGCTGTTTAATATATCTTGTCTGCATCAAGTCAAATACAGCCAAGGTTGCCGCCTTGTGGGGACAGAAGGGTTTAGGAGCAGGAGGCCTTGGTCTGACATACAATGTTCACGATCAGAGTCAACCTGTCTGGTCTAAGTCTAATCAATTAACATTGACAGTTGACAGTTCTTGCTGAATCTCTTTGTCAACCATTATCCAACCAGTTGGCACCCTTTTCCTCATGCTGTATAAGTTGATGTTCCCTTTCAAAGTTTAGTTTCTTGTGTGTCAGTCTTTGATGAGTGCAAAATGAAAAGCTTCATCATGTGCCTTTTGTTTTCGCAAAGTTTAAGTTCTGAACTGTCAAGCTTTATTTTGCATTCATGCCTTGTACTTCTGCTATTAGTTTACATTTAAATAGCTCCTTGTTAATAATGTTGACATTCTGAAATGCTGGGTTATGTCATCTCTCAACTTCTCTCCTTAATTCAGTTCTCTGTGTCTTTTTCATAATTTGAAATTTGAAGTTTAAGAATTATCCTTATTGGTCTCTTTTAATCTCCCTCTAGTACATTTAAGTTCTTTTGAAGTAGAATGTATCAAATTGCAGCAATATTTTAAATGTTACTTCGCCTGTGAGACATACAAAATAAAAATAATTTTATTTAATTTAGAACAAATCCCTTGGAGCTCCAGTTGATTAGTCCTGATAATGGATGTTTTACACTGATTGGACACTTTCAGTAAAAGTTTCATTATTAAATCTGAATCCTTTTCTAATTGTACCATTGGACATTTATTCATTTCTGATGAATGTTTCATCTTTGCTCTACTACCAGGCATGACCTTGGATTATCCTCAGTAGAGCCACTACCTTCTTTATTGCACAGAACCATGGTCACATACGGTCTGTGCAACTTATCCAGTTCTTTTGAATACTATCAGCCTCTTGACCTGGTGTTCTCATTAAATTTTACAAGCACAAAACAGATATCGAATTTCTGAGCAGTGCAAACAATGGACAATCTATGCAAATACCATGGCAGCTGTTCTATTTACTCCTTCCTCTCAAGTACTAAGCAATCATTATCACTTTCTGAATATGTGAGCTCCAGTCAGAGCTCCTCTGCTCGCCAGTCCCTTTCCTTTCTTTTTCTCATCTTCATAGCTTTTCTTTTCTTCTCACCATCCCGCCTTCTTTCTACCTGGAAACTGGAGTTCAGGAGCAGAGCGAATCCCACAGCAAAGCGAGTGCGGGCCGAGTCTCATAGCAGAACGAGCGCAGGCCGAGTCCCACAGTGGAGCAGCGCGAACAGGCCGAGTCTCACAGTGGAGCGGCGCAAATGGGCCGAGTCCCACAGTGGTGCGAAGTGAATGGGCCAAGTCCCACAGTGGAGTGGAGCGAACGGGCCAAGTCCCACAGTGGAGCCGTGCGAACGGGCCAAGTCCCGTGGTAGAGCGGAGTGAACGGGCCAAGTCCCACAGTGGAGTGGAGCGAACGGGCCAAGTCCCACAGTGGAGCCGTGCGTACGGGCCAAGTCCCACGGTAGAGCGAAATAAACGGGCCAAGTCCCACAGTGGAGTGGAGCGAACGGGCCAAGTCCCACGTGGAGCGGAGGGAACGGGCCAAGTCCCACAGTGGAGCCGTGCGAACGGGCTGAGTCCCATGGTGGAGCGGAGCGAACGGGCCGAGTCCCACAGTGGAGCGGAGCGAACAGGCCAAGTCCCACAGTGGAGCCATCCGAATGGGCCAAGTCCCACAGTGGAGCCGTCTGAATGGGCCGAGTCCTACGGTGGAGCGGAGCGAACGGGCCGAGTCCCACGGTGAAGCCGTGCAAATGGGCCGAGTCCCACAGTGGAGCCGTGCAAACGGGCTGAGTCCCATGGCAAAGTGAATGGGCCGATTCCCAGAGTGGCGGAGGAGCAAGTCCTGGATGGAGGCTGGCATGCGTAGGCAGTATGGCCTCATGCTCTGGGGCCGACAGGCACGGACTGGAACTTAAGTACTTATTGTCACTTATTATCATTCAAGACTTTTTCAACTGTTCCCATGCTAATCTATTTTTTTTACCTGTAACAACACTTAAAAGTACCTGTACCTAGGTCCTCTGTACCTAAGGAGATAGCAAGAACTGCAGATGCTGGAGTCAGAGTTGATACAGTGTAGAGCTGAGGAACACAGCAGGTCAGGCAGCATCAGAGGAGCAGGAGAGTCGACACTTCGGGCCTGAGTCCTGATGAAGGGTCTAGGCCCGAAACACTGAATCTCCTACTCTTCTGATGCTGCCTGACCTGCTGTGTTCCTCCAGCTCCACACTGTATCGACTCCTCTGTACCTAAGATGGTGCCGAAAGGTGACATTACAAACTTTTCACTGCACTCATTCGAGTGCACGTGACAATAAGGCTATTCTATTCTATGTTGTATAGGTATCTTAGGTCACTATCAAACCTATTATCTTTTCTCCGATTTCATAAGTTTGCATGTTCAATTTTTGTCAAACGTGCATCTGAAGGTCCAGGGAAATTACGTTTGGTGGCACTCATCCACTAACGTTACTTGTTACCTCCTTAAAGAAATTCAGTCAGTGCAAAGCCATAATGTTGCTTTCAAAGCTATGCTGTGCGCTCTTTACAGCCACTAAATAGTTTAGAAGAATATTGACTGCATTTTATAAACCATTTGTCAAATATTTTCTTAAACATTACAGCAACCTGTCTGTTATTATCTTATTCATTTTTGAATGTTGACATATAATTCCTTATCCTCCACTCTGCAGATATATGCTCGTCCTTTTATCTTTCAGGATCCTAGAAAGGTTCAAATAATCTGTGCACACCCTGAAACAAATGATATCATAACTGAAGCTGAACTATTAGTATTTCTTAGGAAATGTTTCAAATTTCAATATGAACCTAATCTTTTAATACAAAATTAGTATCACCTACAACAGAAGGCTGCCAAAGTGCTTGGATCAGTGATTTTGACATGAAAAAAACGCCATGTGACTGAGTTAAGGAGACAAGAATGTTTGTGTTTCCGAAACCCATTCTGTGCTGATTTGTTACCTCAGTAAGCAGGAGTATAACGAGCACTCCTTTGAGACAAAAGAAAAATATTCCAGGATTCCCAAAAATCTGCTTAATTTGTTAACACTTTGTTCCTGGAATGTGGCCATCCCCGGCTAGGCCAACAATTATTGGCCATCCCTAACTGCAGAGAGCATTGATAAGAATCAACCACATTGCTAAGAGTTTGGAGTCACATGTAGGTGAGATCAGGGTAAGGTTGGCTGATTTCCTACTCCAAACGGTGTTAATGAACCTGATAGATTTTTACAATAATCAACACTGGTTAAATGGTCATAATTAGGCCAAGTTTACACTTTTCATTTTCTGAAGAAGGGTCTAGGCCCGAAACATCAGCTTTCCTGCTCCTCTGATGCTGCTTGGCCTGCTGTGTTCATCCAGCTGTACACCTTGTTATCTCAGGTTTACACTCCGGCTTTTTTTTTATTGAATTCAAATCGCACCATCTGCCATTATGTAATTTGACCTCACGTCCCTAGAACATTAGCCTGCCATTCTGGATTGCGGGTCTAGTCGTAACATTGTATTAGGTCACCCCTCAGTCTCCTATGGTCCAGGGAAAAAAGTCCCAGCCTATCCAACCTCTCCTTATAACTCCAACCTCTCAGAACAATTTAAAGGTGCTTGTCAAATTTTACGCAAGCATGGTTTCATCAAAGTACAGGAGAATATTTAAGGAATAAAAATGACCAAAGTATAGAAAAATTTCTGAGAGAGAGAGAGAGAGATCATATCACATGCCCCCAAATTATTCACATTACTGGCTTAAAAATAAGAAATTACAGGGGAAAATTCAGTCTCAACCAATGTCTAGTAAACCCACCAGATTGGGTGGAAGGTTAGTTGTACACCCAGTTGATTTTACTATCCATTGAAGTCAATGGAAAGTAACATTGGGTGGGACGACAAACTGGCAATCCAGCCAATTGGTTCATTGCCCAGAGAAGTAAGTTAAAATTACCCAGAATATCATTGAAATTCTGACAGAATTTATCATAGGAATAATAATCAATGCTCATCATCATGGGGGAATGGATCAGGCATATTTCATATCCAAGCATGCATAGATAAATGCGGAAATTGCTAAGTTGCAAGGTCTTCATGACATCTCCCATTGCTTTGTCCAACAGTAAGTATCTCACTGAAGATTCAGCATTTATGTAGTTACAATTGTGTGAAATTGGAGTGCTTATTGTAAATGCACAGACATTGCTGGAGAAACTCAACAGATCTGGCAGCATTTGTGGAGTGAGAAAGAGTTAATGTTGCAAATCCAGTATGACTCTTCTGAAGAAGAGTGAGCTTGCATTCTAAATTCACACCAGACATGCCAGAAAAAGTTTCATCTCAAGCCATTCAATTTCAAGTGAGTTTTAACTGATAGTGAAAAATTACTTTTGAAACTGTGGAGTCTCATTCCTTAATGTTTTAATCATTAGAAATATGATAAAAAGTGATTTTTTTCTCTCCATCTTAATCCCATCTTTATTACCATCTCTTTATTTGACTGCTTGTGCATAAATTTACACTGAATTAAATATCATAACTTACACTCAAATGATTTAGATTTTGCAAGTCTAAATTGGATGGCCCTCAAAAACCAACAAAGGATTGCGATTTGTGATAAAGCTGCACATGAAGGTTGCAAAGGAGGTTGAGGGAAGATTTGGTTTGATAAAGATTTGTAATATGATAGATTTAAATAAGTTTCCATTGATGATTATAGGACACAGATTTAAGATTTAGTGACACTGGATGAAAAATATTTTTATGCAGTTTGTGCTAATACACTGGAATGTACTGGTTATGTGAGGGAAATAAACCTGGAGAGGAATGAGGATTGTTCATACAACAGGACGATGAGCCAAAATGCATCCTTCTGTGCTGTAATGACTCCGTATGTGACTCTATGTGCAACTCTGAGGGTTGGTTGCACATATGCATCATCATCCATGTTGTCAATAGAGAGCCCTTTTCACTTAACGAACATAAATAAGGCAATGAAGTTTGCATGAAAGCCAAGCCAGGTGATGATGAAGTGGCACTCTCCTGGACAAAGGCAGTTTCAACGATATGCAAGAAGCTTGACGCCATGACTAAGTGGCCCACTTGATTGGCACTACATCCACAAATGTTCACTCCCTCCACCACTAATGGTCAGTGGCAGCAGTGTATACCATCTCAATATGCATTAGAAAAACTCACCATGGCTCTTTAAACAGAAACTTCTAAACCCATTATCACTATTCTCTAGAAGGACAAGGGCAGCAGATACATGGGAACACCACATCCTGCAAGCTCCCCTCCAAGCTACTCACGATCCTGACTTGGCAATATATCACTGTTCCTTCAGTGTCAGTGGATCAAAATCCTGGTCTCCTTCCCAAATGGCATGTGGGTCTACTTACACAAAATGAACTACAGTGGTTCAAGAAGGCAGCTCATCACCATCTTCTCAAGGCCATCTAGGGATAAGCAGTAAATGCTGGTGAGCTAGTTCTGAGGAAGGGTCACCAGACCTGAAACGTTAACTCTGTTTTCTCCTCCACAGATGCTGCCAGACCTGCTGAGCTTTTCCAGCAACTTTGTTTTTGTTCCTGGTGAGCTAATGCTACCAAAATTCTGTGAATGTATTGAAAAAAAACAGTGAGCATGTAACAACACGTGTGTTGTATGTATATCAGAAGCTTGCAGAATGGCAGATCACAATATCAGAAGAGGATTCAATACTGATTTGGTGCTTGATCTGTCATTTTAGACCTCAATCTCTCTTAAAACCTCTGAGCTGAAGATACTTTCAACTGGAAGACAGACCGCCCTCCCCCTTCTCTCCACCTCTACTCCCATTTGAGCTGCATTCATCCAGGCAAATGGAGTGCATTCCTTTGCACTCTTTCCTTGGATTTGTAGGTGGTGAATTCAGGAAGTGAGACATGCACTGCAAAATGCAGTTTAAAATCCTGAAGCTCCCTTCCTAACAGCACTGTAGGAGTACTTACACCAAATAGACTACAGAGGTTTAAGAAGGTAGTTCGCAACCACCTTCTCAAGGGCAACAACAGATGGGCAATAATTTTGGCCCAGTCAATGTGCCCATATCCAATGAACAAATAAACTTATGGCCAGCTCTAATACACACTGCATTTATATAGTTGGTTCAGAATCTAAAACACCTTGTCTATTGTTAATGGAGGATTTGGTAATGATAAAGTTATTGAATATCAAGATGAAGGTGCCTGGCAACTCTGTTGCTGATGTTATAGTAATGTAAAAGTAAACTGAAGCGTTCAGGAAGGGCAGTAAATTGAAGATCAGAAGGCGTATCACTCTGATATCAAACATCACATTGTGCTGCTGAGGGAAATGAAGCCTGTTGTTAGAATTCCTCAGGATCCTATTTAGTCTATACCTATAAGGCTTGCAACATGGAGTCAGGGACATGCCAGCAATTATCTCACATCGATAGCTTGTAGGTTTCACGTACTCTAACCATTTTAAGTAAAGCAGGGACAATCGTGTCGTTTTTTTGTGCTCCAAAGAAATGGTGAAATGTGAATTTATGCTCATAGCTTTCTATAAGGTATTCTGTGATGTCAGTTGTGCTGCTGTTGTGTGGCACTGAGTGGTGATGGATCACTTTTTTATAAAGTGAGAGAGAGAAAGACAATGTGGAGAGTTAGACACCCCTAATAGCTTCCTTGCAACTGTTTATAAAACAACATTAGTAAAGTTCTCCAGTCTGTACTAGAGATTTTTGGAGATTAAAGAGAACTGCTAAATCATTACTTCAAATTTGCTTCCATTTTGGTTCAAATTAATTACAAATTCAGCAATTGAAATTCTTCCTATACGGAAATACAGATAAATTTATGTAAAGTAGCATAATAAGCCATAGAAACAATAAAAATTATCATAAGTAACAGAATATGCTATTCTAGTAAAAGAGGTGGTTGAAAATGTCAGGTCAAAGCAATAAGAAAGCAATCATTGAGACAGTTTTTTTTTCTGTTCTTAGAATGTCCTATATTTCTGAATTTGCACTAACTCTCGAGCCTTTCCTGTTACATATGGATTGCAGACTAAGTAATCGTGCATACAAGCAGACTGGAAAATCAGTATATAAACTTTTGATTTCCGCAAGAGCTGTGTGCAAGTAAACAATGAAAATTGGCTTTCCTGTTGGCTAAAAAGAAAAAGATGGATCAGAACAATCAAATTTTAAAGTAATGGTGACACTTTCAGGAATTCAACTAGATAATATGTTTGCCACATTCAGAAGGCAAACTTAGAATTTCGCTATTATTTCTGAAGGTAAATTCAGATTTTTATGCAATCTCTTAGAATTTATTAAAGACAAAATCTAGAAGTTGTTGTCAGTGTAATTTAGACAAATGTTCAAAATATTTGAGGGTTCCTTTGTTCACCAATTTACTGGATCCAATAATCATGTAAAATATGAAAACCAAAGATCATCAGCCCAGGAATTTATAGCTTATGGTCATATTTTCTTTTACTGTCCTCTCCCCACCCAATTTAATGTAATTCAAAGCTTTCAAGGTTGACTGGAATAAATATCCATTTTCCTTACAGACTTTATATCATTTTACAATATTGGCTTCTGGTCTCCTAGCCTAACATCTCTTCTTAGTTTGGTAATAAATTTTGTTTCAAATGCTTCCTTCAAGCATTTTGGAATGTTTCACTACATTAAAAATGCTGTATAAATACACCAGGGATCCCTCTGTACTGTGACTTTGATGACTGTATCACAGAAATTGTGGAAAACAGGACAAATAGTTTAGGAGGTTTTTACAGAAGTTTATCCCTATTGCTTCATGCCTATTTTATTTTCATCTGTTCACTTACAGAACCAGCTTATTCAGGTTAATTTGAAATAATTTGCTTTCTCATAATATATACTCAATATCATACTTTTCTATACAAAAGTGGTAGTTGTGGGTTTATTTACTGCTTCGTCCCCCGGTGTAACAACATCCACAAACTGACATTAGGACATGTAGATAAGAAGTAAATGTTCCTCATTGTGAAAGTATTCTGAATTAAGGAACAAATAGTAACTTCCTACTGCTCTAAAAGTATTCAGGATCTCTGCACTTCTCTAATCGCAGCCTCTTAAGCATCTTCCATTTCCGCACACATACCATGGCTGGTGATATCTTCAGCTATCTAGTTCTAGAATTATTTCCGTAAACCTTTCTGCCTAATTACATCTTTCTCCTCTTTTAAGGTATCCCTTAATACTTATGTCTTTGACCAAGCTTTTGGTCAGCAGTCCTAGTATCTCCTTCTGTGCTTTAGTAACAGGCATTGTCTGACAATACTCTTGGGAAACATATTGAGATGTTATATAAGGGGCTATGTAAATGTTTGTTGTTGTTCCTACAACTAGTTAAAGCAACAACTACAGAATGCAAGGCAGAAAAATCAGACCTGGGATAAAGCAGCAGGCGGGTAGCTGCAGTAGGACTCAGAATTAAACTGAGAGCAGATAATAGGCCATAGTCCAGAAAAAAAAACACAGGCACCTTTCTCTCTATTAGAGAGAGACAATTGATTATATATAGCTTGAACGGTATAACTCTGCAAGCATGAGGCAAAGCAAGAAGACAGACTTCTATGAATTACTACAATCAGTAGGAGGAATAAATGCTGATCATCGGTAGCATTCTAGAGCACACCCTACCCATACAACCAACTGAAATAACCAAACTGCAAAGTGGTGAGAGTGGACTTGAAATAAAGCAGCAAGAATGAAACCTAAGATACAGCAGCCAGAATGGGATAGACCTGTGATAAAGCAACAAGAGAGGGCATGTTTTAATCATTCTTGGAATGTGGGTATTGCTAACTATTGCAGCATTTATGTCCCATTTTCAAGTACCACAGAGAAGGAGTTGGTGAGCTGCTTCTTAAACCGCTGCAGTCCAAATGGTCTAGGCACACTGACAATGCTGTTAGGGAGGGAGTTCTGTGATTTTGGCCCTACAATAGTGAACAAATGAAACGTGATATAGTTCCAAGTCAGGACAGTCTGTGGCTGGGGATGGGAAGCGGGAGTTTTGAAGGTGAAAGCTGAATGAATTCACAGCCCTTGTCCTTACAGGTGTTAGAGGTCAGGGGTTTGAAAGGTTCTGCCTAAGGAGCATTCTGTAGAATAGCACATGCTTCTGCCAATATACATTAGTGTGGAGGATGTGAATGTTGAAGATGTTAAATGAGATGTTAATGAAGTCAGCTGCTTTGTCCAGGATGATGTTGAGTTTCACGAGTGTTGTTGGAGCTGCACTCATTCAGGCAAGGAGAGAATATTCCACTGCCCTCCTGACATGCCATGCTGATGGTGAATAGGCTTTGAGGAGTCCAGAGAAGAGGAATTCTCACTTCTAACCTGCTCTGGTAGCCACAGTATTTATATCATTAATTCAGTTCAGATTCCGGTTATTGTTATCCATCAGGATGCTGAGACTGGGGAATTCAAAATAGTAATGCCATTAAATGACAAGGGCCGATTATTCTAATCTCTCTTCTTAGAGATGGTCATTGTCTAGTCCTTGGTTAGCATAATGTAAATGATCATTTAACACCCCAAGCCTCGATATTGCCAGGTCATACTGTATATGGATACAGACTGATTCAGTACCTAAGGAGTTGTGAATGGTGCTGAACATGTGCAATCATCAGCACCTCTGACATTATGATAGACAGAAGGTCATTGATGAAGTATTTTGAAATTTTGGGCCTAGGACACTAGTCTAAGCAATTCTGCAGAGATATCCTGTGGTTAAGACAATTGACCTCTAACAATGATGATCATCTTCCTTCATGCTAGGCATGACTTCAACCAATGGCAAGTTTCCCATGATTTTATTAACTTCAGTTTTGCAGGGCCTCCATGCTACTATACTCAGTCAAATGTTGTCTTGATGTTATGGGTAGTTATTCCCACCTCACCTCCTTTCAGCTCTTTTTTTTCCATTGTAGGGTCAAGATAGTAATGTAATTAGGAGCTAGCTGAACCCAAACAGAGCATTAGTGAGCAGGTTATTGCTGAGTTAAGTGTCATTTGATAGCATTGTCAATGACAACTTCCAACACTTTTCTGACGATTGGGGAGTAGGTTAATGGAATGGTAATTGGCTGTGTTCAATTTGTCCAACTTTTTGACATACCTGGGCAATTTTCCACATTGCTGGGTGGATGACAGTGTTGAGGCCATACTGGAACTGCTTATTTAGGTGTGTGGCAAGCTCCAGAGTACAAGTCTTTAGTACTATTGCTGGAATTTTGTCAGGGCTCACAACCTTTGCAGTATCCAATGCCTTCAAATAGTTCTTGACATCAAGTGGAGTGAATCAAATTGGCTGAAAACTGGCATCTGTGATGCTGGGGTTCCTCATCATTGAGGATGAGGACATTTGTGGAGATTCTCCCTGCAGTGAGCTGTTAATTGTCCACAAACATTCACAATTGATCTAGCAGGCTGCAGAGCTTAGATTTGATCTGTTGGTTGTGGGATGACTTAGCTTTGTCTATCACATGGTGCTTATACCACTTGGCATGCAAGTAATCCTGTGTTGTAGCTTCACCAGGTTGACACCTCACTTTTTCTTGTATCTGATGCTGGTCTGAACATGTCCTGCAGTACCCTTCATTCAACTAGGTTTGATCCCCTAGCTTGGTAATAGGTGAATGGGGGATAGGATAGTCCATGAGTTTCCAGACAGTGTTTGAATACAATTCTGCTGATCTGCACTAAAATGCTGATATGAGACTTAGGGTAAACCACCAAAGGTGACATTTGGGTAAATCTGAGATCAGAATGTAGAATCGTGTTGGATTGAGATGAGGCATAGTAGGGGAAAGAAGTCACTAGTAGAATAGTCTACAGGCCTCCAAATAGTAAACAACAATGTAGGCAAAGCATACAACAAGAAATATTGTGTGCTCATGACAAAGGGACAGCAATGATTGGATAATTTTAAACCGGAAAAGTCACATTGGCAATAACAACCTTGATGAGGAGTTCTTAGAATGCTTTAGTTTCTTAGATCTGCACATTCTGGAACCAGAGAGTGGCTTATAATTGTCCATTTTTTTTATAAACATTTGTGGGACATGAGCATCACTAGTTGGCAAACATTTATTTCCTAGTTGCCCTTGAGAAGGTGGTGGTGCGCTGCTTTCTTGAACTGCTGCAGGCCACATCAGGTAATGCCATTAGGGAGTGAATTAGGGAGGACAATGAAGGAAGGGCAATATAATTCCAAGTCAGGATGGTGAGTGGCTTGGAGAGGGACTCGCAAATGGTGCTGTTCCCATGTATCTTCTGCCCTGTCATTCTAGATGGCAGTGGTAATGGGTTTGATATCTGCTGTCTAAGGATCTTTGGCAAATTTCTGTAGTGCATCTTGTGGATAATACCAGTGGTGTTGGGAGTGGATGTGGGGCCAATCAAGTAGGCTGCTTCATCATGGATGGTGTCGATCTTCCTGAGTGTTGTTGGAGCTGCACTCATCCAGGCAAGTGAGGAGTATTCCATCACACACCTGACTTGTGCCTAGTGGACAATCTTTGGGGAGTCAGGTAGCGAGTTGCTCACCACAATTTCCCTAACCTCTAACCTGCTATTGTAGCCATGTAGTTATGTGGTAGAGGTTACCTGCCCCCACACCTCCTCCCTCACCCCCATCCCAGGCCCCAAGAAGACTTTCCACATCAAGCACATCTGCTAATGTGGTATACTGCATCCGCTGTTCCCGTTGTGGCATCCTCTACATCGGGGAAACCAAGCGGAGGCTTGGGGACCGCTTTGCAGAACACCTACGCTCGGTTCGCAATAAACAACTGCACCTCCCAGTCGCGAACCATTTCAACTCCCCCTTCCATTCCTCAGACGACATGTCCATCCTGGGCCTCCTGCAGTGCCACAATGATGGTTGCAGGAACAGCAACTCATATTCCGCTTGGGAATCCTGCAGCCCAATGGTATCAATGTGGATTTCACAAGCTTCAAAATCTCCCCTCCCCCTACCGCATCCCAAAACCAGCCCAGCTCGTCCCTGCCTCCCTAACTTGTTCTTCCTCCCACCTATCCCCTCTTCCCACCTCAAGCCGCACCCCCATTTCCTACCTACTAACCTCATCCCGCCCCCTTGACCTGTCCGGCCTCCCTGGACTGACCTATCTCCTCCCTACCTCCCCACCTACACTCACCTTTACTGGCTCCATCCCCACCTCTTTGACTTGTCTGTCTCCTCTCCACCTATCTTCTCCTCTATCCATCTTCTATCCACCTCCCCCTCTCTCCCTATTTATTTCAGAACCCCCTTCCCCTCCCCCATTTCTGATGAAGGGTCTAGGCCCGAAACGTCAGCCTTCCTGCTCCTATGATGCTGCTTGGCCTGCTGTGTTCATCCAGCTCTACACCGTGTTATCTTAGTTATGTGGTGAGTCCAGTTGAGTTTCTGATCAATGGTAAATCCCAGTATATTGGGGGATTCAGTGATGGCACCACCATTGAATGTCAAGGAGTGGTAGTTATATTGTCTCTTATTGGACATGGTCATTGCCTGACTTTTGTGTTGTGTGAAGGTTACTTGACAAGTCTCAGCCCAGCTGACATTTTGTCCAGATCTTGTTGCATTTGAACATGGACTGCTTCAGTATCTGAGGAATCATGACCTGTGGTGAAAGTTGTGTTATCATCGGCCTCAAATTAAAGGCACCCCTATTTAGCAGTGAACACAAAATGATTTAACTTTACATTCTTTTGAAAGGGAGAATGGTCTAAAACTAGTATCTTAAACTTAAATAATTGCAAAATTGTGGGTATGAAAGCTGACCTAGCTGAAGTGAACTGAGAAATTAGGGTAGACCAATAGAGATACAGTGGCAGACTATTTTGGGGGACTATTTCAGAAAACTCAAAATCAGTATAATACTACTATAAAGAAAAATTCTAAAGGGAGATCCCATCATCTTTAGTTAACTGAAGGAAAGAAAGCACAAATTTAAGGAAAAAGCATATAATTGCACAAAGATGAGTTGCAGCTGAGATAATTGGTTAGAACATAAAGATTTCTAAAATATTAAACAGAAAGAAGAAATTAAAATATGAGAGGAAACTAGTTAATATTATAAAAAAAGGATTGTGTGGTGTAGGTTTTTAATTTTGTGGCGTGAGAATAACATTTTCTCAACTCTCGATTTTAAACGCAGGGCATATGGGTGTTGGTTTACTATTGTGAAGGGGTTTAAAAATTAATGATGACAGCCTTTCCAGAAACATAATTCTAAACCACTGTGTCTCAGGGTGTAGGTCTGTAAGTCTCTTGGAGTGTTAATGGAAGTTTGTTTACGATATGAAGTTTACAATGAAAGAGAAAACATCTTAGCACAATCTAAGACGAGCAAGTCTTTTTAAAAATTTAGTTAGAAAGTTTTTGGGTTAGTTTGAAGGAGACCTGGCTAGAATAAAATGCAAAGATAGTTTCTGCTAGAAGATTGTTCAGAGCAATTATAATCGAATAAGTTACCCCAGTGGAGAAGAGCAGTTTTTGAAATTTCCAGACCAGGAGTGTTTGGTTAGAACTTTGCAGATTATTAAAAAGTTGAGAATTTATAAGCTCTCAGTTGTGTGGGTGGTCAAGGAAAAAGGTTTCACAGTTCACAGGATCATAACCAAGCAGAAAAAGCTAAGTGAAACCCACAATTTTGAATAACTGTGAAATGAGGGTATTAGGAAGAAGATTGAATTTTGTTTTGTCTGTGTTTTTAAATATTTCAAAGTGCATTATATTTAGATAGCTTAGTTTATTTTCTTTTGTTTTTATCGCTTTTGTGTAATGAACTTCTGCTTTAATGTTAAAACCAAATTCATAACATTATGTCCTTATGTTTCATTGAAAGACTGTTACATTAAATTAACAAAAAATAAACTACGCTAAATGACTAGGTAAACTCCCTGGGGAGTTAATTGATTAAACGTTTACCAAGTTGGACATTTATGACATACAGAAAGACAAACTAGGAACCACAATCATGAATCATTCGAAAACAGTTTGATACCAGTGGAGAAGCTGTTTAGTTTGTGGCAGTCTAGGTTTTCACAGTTGAAATGAAATCTTAAAGCAAGCCTTTTCTTAGAGCTCAGTTAGGAAAAGTCAATTATGTAACTGAGCTGAATCTTATATCTTTTGGGTCAGTGGTAGTTACTGCTGATTTTTTGGTAGCATTCAGTGAGATTTCTTGCCATTTCATCCCAAAATTGCCTCGTTACCTGTCCGTCCCATCCCTATGGAGTCCATCATGTCTGATTCTATCCGCATTTACCATGTTCCATTCAAAGATCAACTCCCTATTCAGCAGATGACTGCCAAAAGACCAGCATCTTTTGTGACCATACAATCTGTAAAAGGCCACTATGCATCAAGTATTCCCAGGCAGGCCTGCTCAGTCAAGGACATTTTCTGAACATGTCTGATAAAGGAAAGATGGCATTGTTATTTTCCAGCAGGGACTTGGAGGCTCTGGTCCACGAAGAAGTGTAAACTAGAGAAGTCCTCTTCCTGAGGACTGGCAAATGAGACTGCACTATAGGAACTTGGAAGCCTTGCCCGAAGTCAAAATTGTGGGTTTCACTTAGCTTTTTCTGCTTGGTTATGATCCTGTGAACTGTGAAACCTTTTTCCTTGACCACCCACACAACTGAGAGCTTATAAATTCTCAACTTTTTAATAATCTGCAAAGTTCTGACCAAACACTCCTGGTCTGGAAATTTCAAAAACTGCCATCTGACAGTGAGCATGAACAGCCAGCAGCTCTGCAGAAAGGTCAATCACATTCTCTGCTGTACCAGGGTAAGTGTCATACCTTTCTCTATCCTATGTTACATGTAGTCTACTTGTGCTACTGCATGAACTTCTTACCAAGGGGTTATGCTCTGCTACTCTCACTATTGACTCCAACATCTTTCCACTTGCTCTCACCATACTCCCAGGCCCTCCCTGCCCACAACCTTCCTACTTGAAGCCCAAGTAGAATAACCTGCCAGCCTTTTTCCCTGCTTCTTAACGCCTTCTGACAATCTAAACTAGGTAGGAACTATCTCAAATGGCCAACAATAAGCTACTTTAAAGCTTCAATCAGTTGAGATTACGCAGGTGTACCTAGGCCCCTCTCTCTCATTGTACATTTGTGGATAAGTCAGGGCAGGCAGAAGAGTGGCAGGAAAGACTTTTGCAGGTATACCTACCTGTAAAGTGCAAATTTTGTCCCAGGACTGAAAATGTAGCAACTCTTGAAGTCTGAAGTGACCATCAATTCCAAGGTGCTGCTGCGGCCTTTGAGATTAGTGGCTACCCTCTGAGACAGGAGTTTTGCTAAGTAAGTACATTTTCTCCAGCTGCTACTTTTTAGATTAGCAGACTGTAGGCCTTGTAAAATTTTAAACACTCATTGCAAGAGCTGCACAGTTTGGCAATTACAGCAAGGGATTTCAAACTTCTTCCGGTAGATTTTCTGGCTGGCATTATTTTAAATTGGTGACCAGAAAATCTAGAGTCTTGACTGTTCTGTAATATCAACATAGTTGTGTAGTTACACTACTTACATAGACGCATAACCAAATTACTTTGCAACTATACACAAGTTGCTGTACAGCATCCTTTCAAGATTTCAGTGTTTAAAAGATGCTGACATTGAATTTATTGTACCTGTTCCTCCTGATTTTATGAATTAGAATAATTTCTACCAATGTTAAAAAATATCCACATAGTTCTTGCATGAACAAATCACACAACTTCTATCATTTTAACTGAAGCAAAAATCAAACAGTAATCATTTATTTCTCAGCATCATCATTCTCATAATTTACTCCACATAATATGCATTTTCTGATACAGGATGACATGTAACATTGATGTTTGGAGATGAGTTAAGTACAGTCTATGTAGATGTACAATAGCAGCACTGTTTCTTTAAATTTTAACCTAAGGTATTAATTTAGGTTACAGTGAAAAACTCCCCACTGGATACAATTAAAGACATGAAAGGTTTTATGCCCAACCCTTGTAATAATAGGTTTCAGACTACAATATAATTTTACAAATTATGATAATGTTAAAAATGTTTTCTCCCCTATGGATTTAAAATATTCATCAACACACAAATAGAATGTATAAGACTTTCAAACATTTAGTCTTCTTTTCATAACTGAGATTTTCAGAGATATGTTCTTTCTAAAGCATTTTTTTTATACACTTTATACACATAAGCAAGAATTCTAGTTGTACAGGCCTAAAGTTAGTCAATAACTAAACATAGAAACAAACCTGGTGAAGGTTTTGCCACATTCAAAAATGTTTAATTAATTTTGAATTCAAGTGGCTGTTGCCCAATAGCAATACACTACAGTTAGTTTGCTTACCATATTTAGGTTGCATATTTCGTTCACAATGAGAAACTCCAGTGTGAAGCAGATTTGTACAAAGATCACATGGTAAGCATTAACTTTTTTCATTCAAGTACAGATTTATATTAATGCATTTACTTATAATCACTACATTCTGATGTTTACTTCTTTTATTGGGTTTGTCTAGACAAAAGAAACATGGAACAAATAAATACATTTGAGGTTCATGAATTTGCCTATTGATTTAATTAAAATCGTACAGTGCACGATGGAGTAGACTCTCTATGAAAAGATGTAAGGTGCAAATCTGTACGACTAGCTTGTTTGTTTTGTATTTTCAGTTTGAAATGTTCTGTTTTGGCAACATTAGAGTATTTTTGGAACACCCATTCATTTCAAATTGAAGATCTGAATGTCACTTTGATTATCTAATAGGAGCAGAAGGGCTGTGAATGACGTGTTTGATATTTAATAGTGTGGTCAGAATATAGTCTTGGCTCCAACTTAGGGATGGAGATTTTGGTCATTCTTAAACTGAAACCTGGATAAAGCTTAACAACTCACATCATTTATAAACTCTGATAAGGATTTACTACATTTTAACTTCCTTTATGCTAATGTTGTTAATCAGGAAAAAATAAAACTTTACAGAGTTCTAGCTTCATATCACAAACCTCCAGGGTTCTTTTGGATCAAAGTGGTACAATACAATGTATAAAAGTTTGCATTGGCAGTTTTTCAGGGCTTCTGTCAATGTCAGAAATTGTTGCACAAAAACTGATATCCAGCTGAGCAGCTGGAAAACACAGCAAAATGGGCTCACTTGCAGATTTATCTGAACTTTATTCTAGGTCATGAATGTTTTCCCCAATGTTACTTGCTTGTCTGATGCAGACAGAATATGTATACAACTACAACTGCTTCCTGTTGAGTTACAGAGGCCTTGCTTGTCTCACAATCTGACTTATCTTTAATCACACAACCTGAACCAATGAACTGTTAAAAAAGGAACGGCAGCTACTGACTGGCCATTCTGTATGAAATTATGTACTTCTTTTGTTTGATATACAGTTACTGCAAAGTATCTAAACAACATTTTAATGTAATATAAACTTCCCAGAAGGGCTTATAGCTTATTGTAGAATTACTCAATGAAAACTGCAGATCAGTTGGTTAGCAGACAGGAAACAGACAGCAGGAATAAATAAGACATTTTTGGTATGTAAGGCATTGACAAGTGAGTACCACAGGTATCAATGCTTTGCCTCCAGCTTATGACAATATGTATCAATGATTTGGATGAGTGAATTAAAAGTAATATTTCCAAGTTAGATGATGACACAAAACTAAGTGTGTTCGTGAGTGGTAAGGGGGATGTAAAAAGCACAGGTAAAGATATAAATAGCAGAGCAATATCTCAGATATTCCTGATAATCTGGTTGTTAATCAGGCAATGGGGAGAAAGAAAAAGGTGACAGGTCTGAGTGAAACTGACTGAAGGAAACTGAAACACTTATCTTGTCCCTGTCTAATCAAAAGACGAGATACTTTCAGACATTTCGTGTAAGCTTGTGCAGAATCATCATCTCAAACTAATGGAGATCGCCGAAAGCAATGGCTTGGATCACAGGATCGGTTATCTAATGAGTATATTGGAGAATTTACTGTGGCTTTGAAACAGCTGTCCATGCATTGTAATTTTGAAAAAATTAGGAGAGCGCATTTTGGAACAGAACTGTGTTCAGTGAAAAGGTAGGGTCATTTGCAATAAGTTGCTGTCACCTATTTGCTCAGTTGAGTTCAGGGGACAGCTATTGACTAGTTAATTTCTCTGGTTGAGACTGCCCTTTAAAATTTAAACAAAGCCTGCATAAATGGGTACATCCTCCGTCGCTTTGCCTCTATCAATTAGCGTCCACTTGCCAATGAAACAGCATTCTCCTCTCATGCAGTATACATATTTGCTTTTTTTGAGGGCTCTTGTGACATGGTGGTAATCTCCCTACCTCTGAGTCAGGAGGTTTGGGTTCAAGTCCCACCGCTCCAAAAGTAAGTCATGACATAACTGAACAGTTTGATTGAAAATATCCTCAAGTTGGTTTTCCCCATGAATTTACCTTCATTAGAATTGTCCTGATGAGTACAAGATAAAAAGCTTTTATGAGCTCTGTTTTTTCAGTGTTACTCTTTTTCTTTTCGACCAAAACACTCATAAAAGTTGAAGAGAGAAACTGGGCTACTCCCATAGTAGTAGCACTAAAGTCAAATGATAGTATAAGATTATGGAGGTTTACAAATTAACTGTAAGTCAGGTACTAGAACATAACTCACCCAATAATTTGCCAAACATGAGGATCTGTTCAATATGTTGTCAGAGGGTCAGATTTTATTTTCAAAATTCAATCTGACAAATATTTATTCATAAGTTGAATTAGATGTTGAGTCAAAACTACATTTAATATTTAAGATCCATAAACATGCATGTCAATTTCATAGATTGCACTTTGGTGTTTCTTCAGCTCTTGGAATTATTCAACGGGAAGTGCACCAATTGGACCACACTTTACAAGAAATTCAGGGTATTGCTTTATTTGGATTAAATACTTAGTTCTGCTCCAAATAGGCAAACCTATGATGAAAGTGTGATGAACATGCTCTAATATTTGGAAAACATGACACAGTGGCTCAGTAGTTCCTGACACTCTGGGTGACTGTCTGTGTGGAGTTTGCACATTCTCCCTGTGTCTGTGTGGGTTTCTTTCGGGTGCTCTGGTTTCATCCCACAGTCCAAACATGTGCAGGCTAGGTGGATTGGCCATGTTAAAATTGCCCATAGTGTCCAGGGATGTATAGGTTAGGTGGATTAGCCATGGGGAATGCAGGATTACAGGGATAGCATAGGGGGTGGCCCTGGATGGGATGTTTTTCAGAGGATCGGTGGGGACTCAATGGGCTGAAAGGCCTGCTTCCACACTGTAGGGATTCTATGATTTAACATGGAAATTGAGCAAAGGCTGTCGAATGTGAAATGTTTCAAAATTCTATTGACAATTTGTTTCACAGCACAGACAAAGATGGATTACATCATACTCAGCTTATGGTTCAAGCAGTAAGAATGTGTCACATCCACAGATTATCCCTAAACTCAGCTACTGTTTTGGGCATTATAAATTATTGTTACAAATTCTTACACACTTGGTGACCTTTTGCAAGTATTGAACATACTCTTGTAGAAAGGTATGTAAGGTTTTTGACAAAGGAATGGGACAGATCAATCAAGTTATGTGAAAGTAAACAGAAAAATAGCTTGTGCTTGTACAGTACAATTTGTCTGAAAAGATTAAGCCAATATGTGATGCCTTTCCATGTGAAGTTGTTGCTATAATCTCTTGCATGTTGTATACTGGTGAGGAAAGACTGAATGTATTTGCCACATGCATCCTCAGTGCCAGTGAGCGAAATTATGATCAGATAGAGTACAAATCATTGTTGGTTTTTGGAGTAAGAAGACTTCAGAATTACTAGTATGGTCATAGTTTCAAAATTGACCACAAGCCACTGACAGCTATGTTGAATCCAAAGACTCCAGTACTAAATTTAACTGGAAGCCAATTGTTGAAAAAAGGCCCTTGACTTTGCCTACTTATGTCATGATATTGGTAAAATATGGACAATCAATTTTCAACTTGCATCATCTGATTTTAATACTTGATATCTCCAAGAAAGGACCTACAATGGCAGCAGTGATCACATGACAACAGATTTGGGCAAATTCAGGAAATTAATGTGGAATAAATGAAATCATCAGAATTGAAATTACCACTTCATCTGAACGAACTGAAATCAGAAAACTGGGTCAGAGATCAAGTAACCTACATCTCCTGTTTTAATTTACACTTGTGTGAGAAGGTGCAAAAAATAGACATGAGAAGGTTGGCTCTAACCATCTAGTTTGGACAGAAAAAACAGCTAGATTCTGGAAAACACAAATGAATTTTAGTTCAGTGGCTGCTTAGCAGAGCAGCAGAGAGAGAAAGAAAATGGATTTGTAACAGCAATAATTAGAAGATGCTTTCTTTCTCTGTTTCCTGTCTCGAAGCCAAACACTAGTGATTAAAAAAATGGAGAAACACTCATTTACCAATAATTCAAGGTTTCTAAAAATTTTGCTGAGAATATAACATATTAACTAAGAAGTCATGTTCTCGGGTTTAACTATTACAACTCAAGGACTCTAAGAACATTTGAAACTGGATATTTTTTAATCTTCCTATTGTACTAGGTATGTACCTTTTTTTAAACTTTATGCATGTCTGTGGCCAGGATCAGGTTAAATAAAAACATAGAAGACAAGTGAAACAATGTAGAATATGTCAAGCTGTGGAAAATAAGCCCCCATCGGTTTCGGTGGAACAATAGAAATGGTCAGCTCAAGTAAAGCAGAGGCTGCACAATGATTTTGCAGAATTTGAAATGTAACAGGTATTTATTGTGATAGATATTCATTCAAGTTGATTAAGGTGCTTCCAATGAATTGAAAACAACTGGCAAAACTTTAGAAGTTTTGTATAGCTTGATTGCTATGGAATGAGTGGGGTACTCACTATTATTTTTTACGCATTCATCAGAGAGGCCAGACATTAATTAAACAGTCTCTCCTTACCAGCTATATTAATTTCTTCGCAGTGGGGTTAAAATTGTATCAGAGATAGTAGGAACTGCAGATGCTAGAGAATCTGAGATAACACGGTGTAAAACTGGATGAACACAGCAGGCCAAGCAGCATCGTAGGAGCAGGAAAGGGTCTCGGCCCGAAACGTCAGCCTTCCTGCTCC
>NC_063332.1:109354226-109376703 GCF_021869965.1 Rhincodon typus
TCGAGGGAGGACATTAAAACTATATGAAGGAGTATGAGGAAACAAAATTCTAAAAGTTACGAAATTACACAACTTCCAAGAACCTCGATAATATCTTTAGGTTTTCCATGTTCCACCCTGGTGCTCTGTTAAAAGCTTTTCCAGCCTTTTGACTTGTGTTTAAGCACTGTGATGAGATCCAGGACCAGGAATGAGGCCAATCCCTATCCATTCGATAGCAAGCAGCACAACACATGTATCATTTGAATAGACAGTTGCTGGCTGGGAATCTGATATACACCTCATTCAGGTTACATTTTGGCATTTAAACCCTAAAGTTCAAGTGTTTGACTCTCAATTTATAAATGCATTATGAGTCTGCATAAAATTTGCACCAATCCATTTAGAATAAGGAGATACAGAACTTCACCCAAGAGATAATGATAGAGATAAAGCAAATACATATATCTTCTCTACATAAAATGCAAACAAATTTCAAGGGGCAGTAAGGAGACCCAATTTTATCTAGGTTTGGGGGATGCTGTTTCTAGAATCAAAAGATTTATCCTCTTTTTGCACTTGCTTTTAATGTTAAGTTTTGAAGATACATTTTTTAACGGAAGAAGTAATTATGAAGCAACTTCCTCCCAAGAACCTTTAACTACGTCCATTCATTGGGTGTAACATAACCCATTACTCTGCATTATACATTTTACTACAAAGCACAATAACTTGACTCAGTTCTGACTTTAATTATCTCAGCAAAACCACATATTTTATTCTAAAATTGCTGGGTGTGTTCCAATATTCCTTTTAAAATATTTCCAAAACTTGCATCCTACCCAATCCCAGTGTATAGGAATACAGTAAGGTAATGCTGTGAAAGGACGTTACAATATTATAACTGGAACATTGGTCTGTATTTATCCATTTGCAGTTTAAGTGTGGTGGTGAGTGAGTTTCAGGGTGTTCAGCCCACCGTAGCCTAGGTTGTATTTTCTTACACAATTTTCCACTTTTTGACTTACTAATTATGCTGCCAAACTGTTGGGCACTTTTCTAAGGGAACTGCATGGCTGGAGAGGGCATAGCGCTACCATTCGGAGGGACCTTTCAGTTTACATGTCTCTGGCACCACCTTTACCTAAAGCCCAGCTACTCACCATGTTAGATGCTGAAAGCTAAGAACTACGTCTCAAGCTATTTTGTTCAACCCTACATGTGTCTCAGAGGACAGAAATCTGAAGGTTCTAGAGGACAGGGGTGTGGAGAAGATAGATAACCTTTTTGCCTGTTGACCACCAAAGGAGGTCATGCCTGGATGAAAATTGTAGCATCTGTCAGTGATGTGGTCAATATCAAAAGGGACACCTAGCGATGCCACAAGGAGGCCAAAGATCATCTGCTCTCTGCAAAGGCAAGGTCCTCCAACTTCTCTCAGCTACTTCAACAGAGGTCAAGTAAAGCACTGCCAACAACAGTAACAATGTCCATGGATGTGAACTTCTTCCTGTCTAGCATTTTTCAAGTTGCAGCAGGAGACTTTCAAGAACTTGTAGTTTGCCATCCAGTGCTGAATAAAGGAAATGTCTGACATATTGCATGTAAAGAGATAAGACTATGTTGGCTTCACTCTTCTAGAGTAGCAGACTAAACAAGCACATGGCTTTGCCAGGATAGTAAACTTCATGGTGCAGGGTGTGACTGCCTGCACACATGTTGCTTTACAAGTGTCACACCTAAATTCAGCGGAATGATAAAGGGGTTCAACTGTCTCAATGTGAAGCAGATATAATATGTCATGCTTGACAGTGCACCATACCCTAGCAACAATGACGATGATGAACCAGTCTGTTGTACTGTCAGAATGTGAGTCACCATGACAGACCAAAGGTTAAGTGACAAGGACCATCTGCTTGCCTTCTATTTATAGTGTACAACCCATGCACACGTTACATGGGCAGCATGGATATACTGAGAGCCGCGTAATTGCATGGATTTTCATTAAGCAGACTATTGTGGTGCTTAAGAAACTATCTACTATTTGGAACACTCTGGAGGAGGCCTGCAAATCTCTCCAGAGTGCATGTCATGATTTCTCATTCATTGCTTTGCACCCAGCACAACCTCACCATCATATTTTCCTGCCAAGCTTATAGTGAGCAGCTGAGGAATAGGAAGAGGAAAAGTAGGAGTGGTGATGGAAGGGAACAGGCAAACAAGACAACACCATTCTTGCCAGACTGCTCATGATCAGATAATCTGACTATTGTACTAGTGAATAAAACTGCAAGTCCCAACATAACCATAATCTCCTACTTTATAATCTCTCTTTTATGGACAATCACAGCAGCCTTTGGCAACTACAAAACAATCATTCCAAACCAATTCAATCAAACTAATAAACCACATTCAATACAGACATCAATTGAACATCCATGTCCATTTTCTTGGTGCCTGCAAAGTGGGCCTTTGCTTATTCCCTGCATCTAGACAGTGTTACGTTAGTTGCTACAGGATGGCTGCTTACTTTTGGTGGGAGAGAATGCAGATGGCCTTATGGGATGACCTCTCTTAGTTGTAGCCCTGGATGACTTGCTTTTGGATTTTAACGATACAACATGGATGAAAGCAAGTCTGGGTTAGTTGGTTGACAGATGACAGCTAAAGTGCCTGTAGATTGGCAACAATAGGAAGATTTCTGCTACTGTCCAGAGATTGTGATTCATGGTGTCATTGCCAATGGGTGGTAATGAAGGAGCCTGACATATTGACAATAATGCATGATTTGGTGAGTGTGACTATGTTAGGTGGTTGCTTGATTAGTCTGTGGGACTATTTTGGCACTAGTCCCAGATGCTAAAAGAAGAAACACGTAGAATTAACCAGGCAGGGTATGTCATTGACATTTCTAGTACTAAAGTTGATGCTGGATGGTCAGCCAGATCATTACCACACCAGTAATAGACCCTCAATCAACGGCAAAGTGATGGAATGCATCTTTAATAGCTCTGTAAAGAGAGTCATACTCCATATTTATCTGGAAGAATGTAGTTCCAACAATACTCAAGAAGTTCAACACCATCCAAGACAAAGCGTCCACTTGATGGACACCCATCCACCACTTAAGCATTCATTCTCTCTACCATTAATGTACAATGGCAGTAGTGCGTGCCATCCAATAAATGCACTGTAGCAGTTTGCTGTGGATTCTTCAGCAACATCTTCCAAGCTTATGAACTCTACCACTGGAAGACCATGGGCAGCAAAAGGAAGGGAGCATCACAACCTGCAATTTCCTTCCAAGTTGTATGCCATTTTGATTTGAAACTACACTGCCATTCCTTCACTGCCACTACATCAAAAGCTGGAATTTCCTTCCTGACAGCATTGAAGGTGAATCTGCGCTAGATGAACTGAAACAGCTCAAGAAGGTGGAACATTACCATGTCACAAGAGCCATTAGGGGTAGGTTAAAAAAAAACTCTTGTCTTACCAGTGACTCTCACATCCTTTTAGCTAATTTTAATAAAAAGAATGGATTTGAACACACCAGGGCAATTATCCACAGAGTGAGGTTTATGCCAGTCTTGTAGCTACTAAGAGTGTAGGAGAGAATGCCAGGAGCAGCACCAGGCATACCTAAAAATGAAGTGTCAATCTGGTGAAGCCACCAAAGAGGATTACATGCATGCCAGAAAGTCATAGAGTCATAGAGTCATTGAGATGTTACACTGAAACAGATGCTTTGGTCCAACTCATCCATGCCAACCAGATATCCTAAATTAACCTAGTCCCATTTATCAGCATTTGGTCCATATCTTTCCAAACGCTTCCCATTCACATACCCATCCAGATGACTGTTAAATGTTGTAATTGTACCAGCCTCCACCACTTCCTCTGGTAATTCATTCCATACACGTAACATCCTCCACGTGAAAAAGTTGCCTTTTAGGTCCCTTTTAAATCTTTCCCAAGCAGCAAGTAATAGACAGATCTAAGCAATCCCACAACCAATGGAGCAGATCTAAGCTCTGCAGACCTGCCACATCCAGTCATGAACAGTGATAGACAATTAAACAATTCCCTGAAGAAGGAGGCTCAATAATCCCCATCTTCAATGATGGAAGAGCCCAGCACATCCAAAGCAAAAATAAGGCTGAAGCATTCACAACAATCTTCAGCTAAACATGATGAGTAGATGATCCAACTCAGTCTTCTTCAGTGGTCTCCAAAATCACAAATACTAGTCTTCCACCAATTTGATTGATTCCACATGATATCAATAAATGGTTGGAGGCATTGGATACTGCAAATGCTATGGGGCCTGACAACATTCCAGTAATTGTCCTGAAGACTGTTCCAGAAATTGCTGCACCAGTAGTTAAGTTGTTCCTGAGCAACTATAACACTAGCATCCAACCAATAAAGTGGAAAAAACTGCCTATGTATGTCTTATATACAAAAAGCAGGACAAATCCAACCTGGCCAGTTACCGCCCCATCAGTTTATTCTCAATCATCAGTAAAATGATACAATGTGTCATTGGCAGTGCTATCAAGCTGTACCTGCCCAGTAATAACCTGCTCACTGTCACCCAGTTTGGGCTCTCCCATGACCATTCAGGTCCTGACATCATTACAGATGTCATTCAAACACAGCCAAAGGAGCTGAATTCCAGAGGTGAGGTGAGAGTGATTGACATCAAGGCTGCATTTGATCGAGTGTGGTATCAAGGAGCCCTAGCAAAATTGCAGTCAATGGGAATCAAGGGTAAAACTCTCCAACGGTTGGACTCAAACAGAGCACAAAGGAAGACAGTTAGGGTGTTGGTGGTCAGTCATCTCAGCTTCAAAACATCTCTGCAGGAATTTCTCAGGGGAGTGTTAGCCCAACCAACTTCAGCTGCTTCATTAATGACCTTCCCTCCAACAAAAGGTCAGACTTGGATATATTCACGATGAATGCACAATGTTCAGCACCATTCATGACTCCTCAGATACTGAATATTTCCATGTCCAAATGCAGCGAGAACTGGACAATATTCAGGCTTGGGATGACAAGTGGCAAGTAACATTCGTGCCATACAATGACCACCTCTAAAAAGAGATAATTAAAACACCAAACTTTGAAATTCAATGGCAATACTATCACTAAATCCCCCATTATTAATATTCTGAAGGTTACCATTGAACAGAAATTTAACAGGACTTATCATATAAATACAATGGCTCCAGGAGCAGGTCACAGCCTAGGAATCTTGGACGATGCAATGCACATCCTGACTCCTCAAAGCATGTCAACTAGCTGCAAGTTAAAAGTCAGGAGTGTGATGGAATACTCCCCATTTGTCTGGATGAGTGCAGCTCCAACAACACTGAAGAAGTTTGACACCATCCACGACAAAGCAGCCCACTTGATTAGCACATTCATAAACATCCACTCCATTCACCACTAATGCTCAGTAACAACAGTGTGCATCATCTAGAAGATGCACGGCAGAACACCACCACCTGCACGTTCCCTCAAGCCACTCACCATCCTGACTTAGAAATATATTGCCGTTCTTCAGAGTTGCTGGGTCAAAATCCTGGAATTTCCTCCGTAACAGCGTTATGGGCTTACCAATAATACATGAATTGCAGCAGTTCAGGAAGCCAGTTTGCCACCACATTCTGAAGGGCAACTAGGGATGAGCAATAAATGGTGGCCCAGTCAATAATATCCACATCCCATGAATTAACAAAAATAAAGATATGCACTTTGGAGCATGATTATCACATAAATACATGGGTAGCACAAAGCTTTCATGCTACCTGCATAAGATGTAATCGAGTGGCTAATAGACGTAGAAATCTATCATACCATATTGCTGCTGTATAAGGCACTGACCATAACCAATCGAGAGAGTTGTGTGGACTTCTGGTCGCATAAAGATATTGTAAGGATATTATTTTTTGAAAGGGTGCAGAGATGAGCAACAAATGTAAGTCCCATGTCAGGAATTTAAAATTTAAGAAAAGGTTAAATAATTCAGCCTCGTTTTCTTTGAGAGAGGGACTTCAAGGAGAGTTGATGGGTATTTTCAAAATTATGCAGGATTGATAAAGTTGATCCAGGTAATTTGTTCACTGTATCAAAAGATTCAAATACCAGATACTGTTAAAATATAAAACTAAGAATACAGTGTAAAGTCAGATTTTTTCTGCACTATGTGGTTTTGAGGAGGAAGGTTTTAAAGAAATTGTGAGAAGGTGTGTGTGTCTAACGTTGAAATCCATCAAAATGGGACTAGTTTGTTTGGCCCAAAGGAAATATTTTTGAAAGTGGATATCCGAAGGGATTTTCCTATTTTCTCATCATAAGTTGAACAGAAGAACCATAGAAGCTGAAAAAAAAACTGTTGTAATAAGAATTATTGCATTTTTCCCATGTTTATTTTCTTCTGTCAAACATGAAACAATCGACATGGAGCACTTATACATAAATCATTTCCCTTGTGTTTCAGCATTTTTTTTAACAGTCAGCATTTTTAAAATACATTATTTCCATCAGTAAACCTCATGCACCTGACATGCATGTGTGGAACTCTGGCACAATTCTTCTCCACACTTTATTTCAATGCCTTAAATTTAACAACAATAAAGAAAGAGATTTGAAAATAAGAATCTTTGTACATCTCAAAAAGTTTTCAAATCTCAACACTCAGAAGTTAATGATTGAAGTACATTTCAGTAACAGTCTAAGTTAAATGTTGAAATTCTAGAACTCTCACAGTCTTCCGATAACCACCTTGACAACTCTCACAAGGCATCTTTTAGCTTAAATATCATGGGAATCAAATTCCTCAGGGTCTGCCAAGCCCCTGCTGAAGTTACAACAAGGAGTCTAGAAATAGTTTCTCCCTGACAAAACTTGGGTCTTTGAATCTCAGTTTAATCAGAGCAATGCATCCATCTAGTTTTGTTCTTTAAGTTACAGATATGGCAGGATTGATAAAACACAAGGTGTGCATCAAACCATTTTCGTTCTACATGTCAGACCAATGCCATTGTTCATAAATCTTAGTAATAAATAGTAATTACAGCCTTCTGTGGGTCCACCTAAACAAAAGAACTATGATCTGACAAGAATTATTAAACAGTGCCTCGTTTATTGGAAGCATACACAATGGGCTTGTATCACTTTTTTTAAGCCAGCAAACTAATTGCAGTAATAAATCAGAGTTCACATAGTCAACAAAAGGAAGCGGGAAATCTTACAAAAGAATGCATGACCTTTCAAAATAAAAAAGCTTGGAACCTAATAATGTTTTAAACTGGAAGATAACTGTACTGGCAATTGCTTTCTGTGAAATTAAAGACTTCAGAAAAGAAGAGTAGCTGGTACAATTTCAGGAACGTCTGATGTTAAGCCAACATGAACTCTAACATATAATCAGCCTTATTAGTGGTTACAATTGATCATGGCACCAGTAATGTCTCAGCCAAACTAAGTCCAGGCAATTCTTGTAGGAATCATGGCCTAGATTCGGTTAGCCAGCATGAACTCGGCACAGGAAAGCATCAATTTGAGTAAACAGGGTTTGCTCCATGCTGTGGGTGAAGTTACAGTAAAACACTTGAGACATTCTGAGGAAATTCTGTTTATAAAGATCAAAACGGATATCCGGATGATGGAAATGGATATATATATATATATATATATATATATATATATATATATATATAGAGAGAGAGAGAGAGAGAGAGAGAGAGAGAGAATTTATTACAACAGATGGCCTTGCATCATACAGGTCACCTCCTCCTCCTACCATCTTCAACCTGCCCTATCATCACGCCTTTCTGTTCCATTCTCCCAAGTACTAATAATTGAGCAGATTAAAGGGCTATGTGAATAGGAAGGATATATATCACTAAAAGTCCATGTTCCAAGTGCTGATGTAGATTCTTTGGGCTTAAGATTTGTTTTGGTATTGTAACTACTAAGCAATTCTTTGTAGAGTGAAAATTGCCATTCAGGATTATGCGCACTGACATAAATATATAAAATAGAATGCAGTCAAATAGTACCTTTTTCATGGTATTTGTGCACTCAATGAAATGCATTGTTGGTTACCCTAGTTGCTGAAGCAAAGCTAACAATTTCTAAAAATATGGAAATGGTATAAAGCTAATAATGTGTCGGTATCAGTATGGAAATGTTGCAGCAATAAGATGATTAATATTCTTTTCATGTATATTGTTTTAATAAAATTGCTGTATTTGAGTAAATATCACAAACATACAGAAAGCTCTGTTTGTAGTTAGAGAGACTACAGTTGTTAGGTCAGATTTATCACGGAGCCAAGTGCAGATTATCTGTGGCAATATGAATATATTGTAAGGACTGTGTCTTTTTTTGCGTGCTTTTAAAAGCTGTGAACTGGAATGAGGAAGAGCTGTTTTAAAAATCAGTGTTTGAAAGAACAGCTGAAATCTTGAAAGCAAGTAGCCTGACACTGATGCCAGGCATCATGTAAACAATTATTAGAATAAACAGTAATTGAAATTGTGTTGCAGACAATTTGAAGCAAAGGGGTGTAACCAAAACACTTTTGCAAGTAACAATTAGTCAATTGATCATTGGGCTAGTGACTGCTTGGAGCTGGGAACAACTCATGGCAGGGGGGAATGTTAAGGATTGGTCTCTGTTTTCAACAATCAAATCTCACTGTAAAGCTTAAGAAAACCAGTTTATCTTTCCTGCAACAGTTATTGTAAACTATGATCTTTAACAGACATATCTGAGACTTCTCATAAGGGAACCAGCCGCCTTAACAAGCAGTGAAAGCATCAGCAGAAAGAAGACAGAAGCAAAGTGTTGGCCAGCAGAAGAGTCATAAGGATCATCTCAACAACAGAAATTGGGGACAAAGACTACTAAACTATCTTTTCAGTTTCTCCCCTCTGCCAATAACTTCTTTTATCCTGTTTGCCTGTCAGTATATGCATGCAGAGAGTTTATAAGGGGACTAGAGTTTTAATTAGTAGTAATGCATACCCATGTTTATCACTGTTTGCTTACTTAATCAGAGTCTAATTACTTGCAATACAGAGTGATTCTTGTTCAATACAAAAAGTTCGTCTGTGCTCTCTATCAATCTGGGTCTGAAAGTCAGGTAAATTGAAGACCTTTGCATACTTTATAAAATCAGTAACTTTTGTGCTGACTCTGGGAATAGTGGAGCTCCATTTCCAGCATGTTACCCCAGTGAGTCATAAAAATAAGAATTAATTGGCTGAAGTGATAATGGTGCTCTAGTTTTTCTGAAGTGCACACACTGGATTATTACCAGCAGCTGTTATGTTTATGGAACATATGTTTTGTTAGCTGGTTACATGAATGAGTGAAAATGTACTCATTGCTGCTTTGTTTGGTCATGGGATTGTAATTACTCAATTCAGGGGTGTTACAGGAGGTGCTTGAATTCAAACACCTTGGATGATGCATTGAAAAGGAGAGAAATGTTTTAATTTAGGGTGGAAGAAAATTTGCTGCCATCTTAATCTAGGGTGAATATTGTTTCAGCATATTTAGTTGTGAAATAGCTTCTATAGTGGAATTAGTATAAAATCCCATGTAGTTCTTTGACCACTGCTTAGGAAAAGCTTCTTTATTTGAAATATATGTGGGCCTAGGAAGAACTCTCAGCATTCACCATCTCTTCTGTGGGTAGTTCCTGCTTTCTACTTCCAGATTGGTGCTACAGAGATACTGCTGGATTTTAACTGAATTTGTGTATTATCTGTGAATGTTGGATCATACCTGCAGTTCAGTACTAAATGGCCAAATCTTTTTCTGATTCAATGTCTCCTAGTTTGAGAAGCCCCTCCCAGGGAAATATTCTTTCTGCATCTACTCTGTTGAACTTTGTATCCTTCAATGAGATCACCTCTCATTTTTCAAAATGCATACACAGACCCAGCCTCGATCTCTCTTCACAGCAATCCTGCCGTTGCAGTGATCAGGCTGGTGAACTCTTGCTGCATTCACACTATTGTAATAGACATTGCATAAAATACCCCGGTGCAGATTGACCAAGCCTTTATACAATTGCAGCAACACTTCTTTCCTCCTGAACTCAAAATTTTTGTGATAAAGGAAATAGGCAGGACAAAATCTGGTGGAGCAGCCAGTGGCTTTACATAATCACACATGGATGATGCAGGAGTATATCCAGGCCAAGAGTTCTGTCCTGTCTCAAGTGTACAAGCACATGACTGGTTCCATGGAGAGACAGTTGATCATTAGGGGCCAGGTTCAGTTGACCACTCAGTGGCTGCCAGATATATGCTCAAACCTGCATACCATTGCTATGATCATGAGCACTGGGTTGTAGTAGAAAAGTAAGATGTCTCTCATCCTCTGGTAAACAGGGAAATGCCATTGTGCCCTGCAAGTGAGAAGAAACATCAGCCAGCTGCACCTGGGAAACAGTTTCACTGTGCTTTAAAGGTGAGCAGCTACTTCTCGGCTCTGATGTCCCCAGTAACTGTGGCCTCAGAGAATGGGCAGGAGCCTGTCAGCATACCTGGACCCTCCAACTCTTGAACAAGTAGAGGGCTTCAGCCCAGGTCAACTTCGGTGACGGTGCATCAAACTCAGCTGCCTGCCTCTACCTCAGCTGCAGATGTTAGGGTTCCATCATGGAACAGTGTTTCGAAACACATTAGAAAGAGCATATAGATGTAAAAGAGTGATGATCAACCTTTATATCTTTATTAGCAAGCTTGTGAATGTTGCCAGGGAGAGACTAAACAGATTTGGGTTCTTTTCCCTGAAGCGTTGGAGATTGAGGGGTGACGTTATGGAGGTTATAAAATCATGAGGAGCAATGATAGGGTGAATAGCCAAGGTCTTTTTCCTATGGTGTAGGGAATGCAAAACTAGAGGGCATTGGTTTAGAGTAAGAAGGGGAAGATTTAAAAGGGACCTGAGGGGTAACTTTTTCATGCAGAGGGTGGTCTGTGTATGGAATGAGCTGCCAGAGGAAGTGGTGGAGGCTGGTACAATTACAATATTTAAAAGGTATCTGAATGGGCACATGAATAAGAAGCATTTAGTGGGATATGAGCCAAATAATGGCAAATGGGACGAGGTCAGATTGGGATGTCTGGTTGGTGCGGATGACTCGGACTATAGGATCTGTTTCCGTATTGTATGACTCTATGCTTTTTCTTTAAAAGTATAAGTATATTTTGTTTAATAAAGTATCAGTTTTCTCCTTGCTAGCTGCGTAATCATCTGCAAGTCTACAAGGGGAAAGACAGTGTCTTTTCCTTTCCACAGTTGAAGTAGCAAGAATAGAATGACTTGGTGATGGAAACTGAGCAGTGATTTTGATGAACTGTAGAGTTATCATGTGTTTAATGTGTGAATTTGACCAAGTGCATCATATATTGTGCGAATGGTTGTGAATGGGGAATCAAGGCACATCTTAGACATCTATCCATGTTGGTGCTGAACCCTCAAACTGCTGAACTGCCTGCTCTGCCACCTCCTCCACATCTTTCTCGTTAGATGAGGAATTTAGCTCATCCAAATTATCTGTCTGCAAGGCCTCCCTCATCTGTTGTGCATGGTTGAGCAGCACAAAGCAGATGGCGAATATTTGGGAAACCAATGCCAGAGTGTGCTGCAACACACTATTGAAACTAGTCCTGGCAGTTGAACCTCACCTTCAACATGCTGATCACCTCTTTGGCTGTATTGACCTGCAGCATTTATTATAACTTTTCTCAGCTGCATTTCACAGGCTTCTCACCAGCATCGTCAGCTAATTTCAAACGGATCCCTTCCATTGCTAGGGGAGTATGGGGTCTTCAAAAAATAGTAGCACCTGGTAGTGGCATACAATTGAGAACTGAAGGGTGTACCTTCAGTGGCTGCATACCACTGTTGATCAAATGGAGTCCTTCTTGTTTGTAAAAGTTACAGCATGGTGCTCTTGTGGAAAACCTTCAATGTCCTCAAAGTCCACAGATATCTCTCCCTGACTTTCGTGTTTGGTCCTGTAAAGTGCAAACTCTCAGGTCCTCTTGAACAAGGCGTTGGTTATTTTGCACAGCATTGATGATCAGCCATCTGGGATATCTCACACATGTCCCTGTGGAATTCCAGATTCAAACCAGCTGTGCAGAAGGTTAATGCTGGTCAGAGCCATAGTGATTGGGTTACCTCAGAGTCTCATGCTTGTCCTATAACATATCATAGATTTCTAAGATAGCTGCAAACTCGGTTGGTTTTTCACAGTTGGACATTGAAAGGCAGTAAAATATGGGATGTGGCATGGATCATGTCTGACTCAATCCTGGTTCTCTCCCTCTTGCCCTGGTTATAGTTTTGAACTGCTGAAAACTCCTTTCTGATTAATAGCTTCGACCTCTGGTATTAGTGCCTCTAGCATAAGTTTCATTGTCCCTCTGTCCCCTCCTTATTCAGGAATCCAGGAAAACTGGATAGACATGATCTATGGCTGTTCCAGTGGTCCTTCAATGGACAATACCCTGTCAGGGGTTGTACACTTCTGGAAGTCTGGACTTGGAATTGCACCAGGCACCTGCAAGGAACTTTTTCTTGCCTTGCCAAGATCCTGCAGCTAGTAGAAATTGCTCCTTTCTACAGTGTCCTCAAACTTCCAAACTCTGTCCCATCAGCCTCCCTACAGTGCCCCTCTGTCTCCCTACAGCATTAAAATTAGCATTAGCTTTATTGTCATATATGCTTAAATGAGTACAGCAAAAAGTGTACATGTCGCTGCTTACGGTGCCATTTTAGGTACAAAGGTCCCCAGGTACAGCTTTTTTAGTTACAGTTCCTGGAAAAATAGGGAAGTAAAAGTATCCAGCATTGCAGATTTAGTAATAAATTATAAAATGGAGAGAAAACATTCAAAACAATGGTCTCAGTCCATGTTGGTACCTAGCCTCCAGTCCGTAGCTGGCCTTGACTCCAGACAATGCCTGGCTTCACCTCAAGGTTCATGAGGCTGGGAGATCACTGTGGAATCACCTCTAGACCAGAAGTCCACACTGAGGCCATGCCAGACCGAGACACTGCCACATACCGCCCGAAGACCACCATGTTAGGCTGTTGGGAGATTACCAAACAAGGTCAAAAGGACGCCACACCACGCCACGCTGGGCTGAGGGGACTCCATACCAGGCTGGCAGATTGAAACTCCGGGCCAAGACAGCACCACGTTGGACCGGGAGGTCACAATGCCAGGCTGAGAGGGCAAGTCTGTGCGAAGGCTGGGAGTTCTGAGGCCGTGAGTTCAGATGCCGCAAGATCGGAGGCAGGGAGTTCTGAGGCCACAGGGATTGAGGCCGGGAGATCAGAGGCTGTGAGGTCCAAAGCAGGAAAGCGGAGGCCAGGAGGCTGGAGGTGGAAGGTCAGAGGCCATAAGGTCTGAGGACGGGAGTTTTGAGACCGAGAGGAGGAGGAAAGAAAGACAAAAGAGAAGACCAAAGAGAGAATAAAGAGAGAAAAGAAAGAAAAGGAATGGACAGAGCAGATGAGCTCTGGCTGAAGTGTCCTACTCTGCCACCATCTTGGGTTTCTCTCAATCTCCCTACAGTGCCCCTTAATAATCCCCAACACACAGTGACCCTCAAACTTCCTGACTTTCAACTTTGACATTTCAACTTCTTGGAAGAAATTTGTAGAGACAGGGAATGGCAGTCTAAATAGCTCAGCTTCCCCTCAGACAGACATACCGGCTTACCACCAGCTTTAAATGGCTCTGATGACCTGTGATCCTTGTGCTCCTCACATTGGAATCAAATGGTACCATTTGAATTAAGACATAGTTGTGTAAATGTGTGATGTAATAATGTTGGGTTACATATGTTATTCTAGATACAGAAGTTAAAGACATTAGTTAATTAAGGACTTGGAACACATTTAAAGAGAGCCAGGACAGCAGGTCTTGGAAAAGTTCATTCAGCCCAACTGTTTACCCATTTTCCTTGGCTACATGTGGCCCTGGAGAGGAAGTACACAATATTCAGTTGCATGCTTCAGGCCTTTCACAACCTTTAGGCCCCACAGGGGCTGATTAGCATCAATAAACTCTAAAACAGCAAGTGATTTAAAGTTTTAAGTCTCGTTTGAGATTTGGACCTTAGGACCCTTTTAGAGGATGACATACTTTTAATTAGTTTCATTTGGCTCACTTGGTTAGTTGAAATAGCATGAAGAAAGTCTGAACAGCAGGCCATGGAGGAGGCTGATAGGCCCAACAGCCCTCCTGTCTTCTTTGGTTAATTCTGCACCTGAGTATCCTTGGAGAAGGAGCATGTGACCAGTGTTGCACTTGAACTCTTCTACAAACAGTTGGCAACATGGGAGCTGGGATGCAATACTTCCCTCAAAATTTCATTGAATGCTAAGTTGATTTGAACATTTGAATTTTGTTTTAGTACCCCTTTAGGATATTTTACCTTGTTAACTTCATTTAATTTTGGTTTAATTTAAATTTGTTTTTCAAAACAGTCTCGGTGTCCCTGGAAAGGCAGCATGAGATATTCACTTATGGCTTTCCATGTTTAGTGGGCACTACAAAGCGTTGACTGTATTATTGCACTCAAATTTGCTTTAATTTTGCAAGTTTTCTTTAAAGTTTTTATTACAGTACCGTTTCAGGGCTGTATCTTAAGTTAAGGAATTAATTGAGTGAATATGATTTAATCATTTTTTAAGAGTGCAGAGAGCCTGGGCACCAGGCTGTGGTGAGGGTCATTAGACACAACTCTTGCTTCCCTTTCATTATTCCAGAATTGGGTAATGAAGAGCATAATCAGTATGGAGCCTTTGCCTGAGTAAAATATTGGCCAGTGAATAAAAAAACCAAAGAACTGCAGATGATGGAAATCAGAAACACAAACAGGAATTGCTGGAATACCACCAGCATAAACAAAATTCCATTAACACGCAAGCAGGCATATGTTGGTTAAAAATCATGGTTCCAGAAAGATTTGAGCCAGTTAATTTTTAAACCCTTCACAAAAAATAGACCAACACCACATGCCACTAGTTGGAAAGCAAACACACAAAGAAGTTATATATAGAGTACAAAAAAATGAAGTTATAATAAATCAGTGTAAACGTTGCTTTGACTTCAACGGGAGTACTTTCTTCAATTCTGGCCACCTCACTTTCGAAAATATATGAACACATTAGAGAGGGTAGGTGTAACTTGAAAATAAAAATCACCAAAATTATTTCAGGGATGAGCAACATCAATTGTGTGGACAATTGAACAGGCTAGGAAGACAAGAACAGGATCAGACAGAGTCAGCATGGATTTATGAAGGGGAAATCATGCTTGAGAAGTCTGTTGGAATTCTATGAAGATGTAACTTGCAGAGTTGATAAGGGGGAGCCAGTCGATGTAGTATAGTTGGACTTTCAGAAAGCGTTTGACAAAGTCCCACATAATAGATTAATGTGCAAGATTAAAGCACATGGAACTGGGGGAAGTGTATTGAGATGCATAGAAAACTGGTTGGCAGAGAGGAACAAAGAGTAGGAATTAATGGGTCCTTTTCAAATTGGTAGGCAATAACTATTGCGGTGCCACAGGGATCAGTGCTGGGACCCAAACTATTCACAATATATATTAATGATTTGGATAAGGGAACAAAATGTAACATCTCCAAGTTTGTAGATAATACCAAGTTAGGTTGGAGGGTGAACTGTGACGAGGATGCAGAGATCCTTCAGCATGATCTCGAAGGATCATGTGAGTGGGTGGGCAAATCTATGGCAGATGCAGTATAATTTGGATAAATGTGAGGTTATTGACTTCGGAAGCAAAAACAAGAAGGCAGATCACTACCTGAATGGCTGTAAATTGGGAGAGGGGAATGTTCAGCAGGACCTGGGTGTCCTTGTACACCAGTCGCTGAAGGTAAGCATGCAGGTGCAGAAGGCAGTAAAGAAGGCAAATGGTATGTTGGCCTTCATTGCAACAGGTTTTGAGTGCAGGAGCAAGGATGTGTTGTTGCAGTTATACAGGGCCTTGCTGAGGCCACACCTAGAATACTGTGTGCTGTTTTGGTCGCCTTTTCTAAGGAAGAATGCACTCACTCTAGAGGGAGTGCAGTGAAGGTGTATGCGGCTGATTCCGGGGATGGCGGGTCTGATGTATGAGGAGAGATTGACTAGGTTGGGATTGCTTTCGCTAGAGTTCAGACAAATGAGGTGGAATCAGGACTGGACAGAGTAGATGCAGGGAAGATGTTCCCGATAGTGGATGTGTCCAGAACCAGGGGTCACAGTATGAGGATTTGGGCTAGACAAATTAGGATGGAGCTGAGGAGATATTCATTCACCCAAAGAGTGGTGAGCCTGTTGAACTCATTATAACAGGAAGTAGCTGATGCTAAAACATTGAATGTATTCACGAGGCGACCAGATATAGCACTTGGGGTGAATGGGATCACAGGTTATGGTGAGAAAGCAGGATTAGGCTATTGAGTTGGATGATCAGCCATGATCGTGATGATTGGCGGAAGAGGCTCAAAGGACCGAATGGCCTCCTCCTGCTCCTATCTTCTATGTTTTGTATGTTTCTATGCAGTAACTAGAGATGAGATATCTGGACTGAGTAGATTGTGAGATAGTATTCTCATTGATGGAAGACTCAGTTAAGGTTCCGGTCAAAAGAAGCAACAGTAACATGAGGAAAATCTTTACCATGCAGTCAGTGGTTAGGATCTTCCTCGAAGGATTGGAAAATGTAGTGGAGCCAGATTTAACCATTGTTTTCAAAAGGGAATTAGTTGTTCATCTGAAGAGGAAAAAGAATTACAAGGACATAAGCAACCTACAGAGGCATGGAACTAGGTGGATTGCACTTGCAGAGAGGCAGCATGTACATGACGGACTAAATGGTCTTATTCTGTAATGTAATCATTCTATGATTTCATAAATGCTGTCCTTCAAATGAGACAGGAAACTAAAGCTCAATTTTCTATCTTAAACTTTCCCAAAGCACTACTTTGAAGAAGACCAAGCAAGTGCAAATTTCTGGCTGTGCTTCCTACATTATCACACTACAGATGTATGAAATATAAACCACTTAGGAAAATCCTGATGTTTGTACATGGGATGTGGCATAGCTGGATAAGCCAGCATTGACTTTCCATCACTAATTGCTCTGGAGAAGCTGATGGTGAGCAGCCTTCTTGGACTGCTTCCGTGCTTGTGGTGTAAGTGTTGTTAGGGTGGGAGTTCCAGGACTTTAATCCAGTGGCAGTGAAAGAATAGCAATATATTTCTGAATTATAAAGATGTGTAATTTGGAAGGAAATCTAGGTGGACATGATCATAGGCTTGAAAAAGTTCTATCAAAGAAGCCCCTAGGTGAACTGCTACACTATGTTGTGTAGAGGGCACACAATACTGACACTGTGTTGAAGGGAGTGAGTGTTTAAGTTGCTGGATGGAATGACAATAAAAGTGGGGTGCTTTGCCTGAAATGGTGTTAAGTTTTGACAACATGTTCAACTTGTGTTGAAGGAGATGTAATCTTCCAGGCAACTGGGAAGGTTATCTCATTTTCTGGCTTGATAAAGTTTTGGTACATTTCTTTGTATTAAAGTAGTCATATAAATATGTTTTTATTGATTATTTGATTACATTCCTAGCTTCTGCCTTGTAGGTGCTGGACAGGCTTTGGAGAAACAGAAGGTTTGTACTTGATTATGAATTCCCTACCCCCTTCATGCTGTTGTAACAGTTGTATTTATGTGGCTGGTTTAGCTTAAATTCTCGTCAATGATATTTCACAAGATGGTGGTGGGATTCCGCATGAGTAATGCTACTGATTGTCAAGACAGAATGATTAGATTCTCTCTTGTTTGAATTGGTTAATTTGCCTAGCACTTGTGTGTTACAAATGTTAATTACTATTTATCATCCAAAGCCTGAATTTTGTCCAGGTGTTGCAGCATTTGGACATTAAGCTCTCCTGTGAGCAGCTATCAATGAGACTGAACACTGTAGTCATCAATGGAGATCACATCCAAAATTATGGTGGAAGAATGTCATTGAGATAGCAAAAGATGTTTGGGCCTGGAATATTACCCCAAGGAAGACTTGTAGTGATATGCTTGCATTGACTCCATTTGGGCTGCAACAACCACAACTATCTTTATTTTTATGTGATGTGTAACTTCAGCCAGTAAAACATTGCCCACTGCTCCCTACCAGATTCCTAAGACTGAATGGAATAGCTGAAAACTGGCATCTGTGATATTATGGATGTCAAGTGCAAGCTTAGATGGATCATCTACTCAGGACAAATAGCTGAAAAATGCTTCACTCCATGTTTAGAATATAGAGCTCAGTTGTACATGAAGTAGGCTTGTGTCATTTTGCATAAATGCATTTAAGTGAAAACATAAGTGTAGAGGGAATTACTGCAATGATATGTTGATAGGATGAAATAAAGTAAGGTGGTGGAAACTTGCATGGAATATTGACAACTTTGGCAGAAATGTACATTTATGTGCTGTAAATTCCTATGCCACTGTGTGTGTGAATCTGGCACTCTTCAAAATATTCCAAATAACAGAATTGCTACAACATAACTTGTACTGTAACTGAGCAGCATGATGCTTTTCCATCTTTTGGATGAAAATTTATCAAAGTTCCTTCTGTTCTCTCAAGTAGACATAAAGAAAATCTCATGTCACTATTGGCATCACAATTCCTTACAACAATAACTAATGAAATATTAATTTGCTTATAATCAAACAAAATGCCCTGAGATTATGAAATGTGCTTTTTATACATATTTCCTTTTCCTTATTCTGCCAACTTACAAATTCACAGAACTTGTCCTTCGGAATTAGAAATAAAAATAAACTGCATGTAAAATAGACAGGCTATATAAAATTGGAACAGAGATAGTAGGAACTGCAGATGCTGGAGAATCTGAGATAACAAGGTGTAGAGCTGGATGAACACAGCAGGCCAAGTAGCATCAGAGGAGCAGGAAGGCTGACATTTCGGGCCCAGACCCTTCTTCAGGAAGGGTCAGCCTTCCTGCTCCTCCGATGCTGTGTTCATCCAGCTCTACACCTTGTTATCCCCTATATAAAATTGGAACACTTCTTAATAATACATATACAACAACAACTCATATTTTAGATAGTGCCTTGAACATATAAAACAAAAGAAAGTCAGGGGTTGGGTTCACAGGAGCATAAGACAATTTAATAAGAGCTGGTTAATATGAAGAAGCATCAGTATTATGAACTAACTGCTCTCTAATCTCCAGCGCTACCTTGTTGCTAGTGCTGAGAAATATTCCTTTCCCTAATGACAAATTCCTTTCCTACTGGGATTGAAAGGTCACTCAATTACATGCTGGGAGCTAAAGCTTAAAACATACATCATCTAATTTATTAGTTGTAAGATTTTCATTAAAAGCATGCCACACAGATCTCTGCATTCCAGTTCAATCAAATTTGTGATGAAAGCAAAGGTAAGGGAAGGTTTGAAAAGCAAACACTAACCAAACAGTAATCTGGTTTGATCTAATGTGTTCGCTGAGTGCCTGACTAATGACAATATACTGTCTAACAGGTTGCGGTTCAAGGACTCTCTCAGTTAGCTACATGCAGGTGACTGATAAAAAATGATGTACTTAGTGTTGCCACACCATTTCTAAATTCCTTTCCAGTAATATGACACAACCATTAAGTTAAAATGATGGTGGGGCTAAGCGTAGAACCATAAATAACTGGCAGAGAGACTGAGAAAAGCCAGTTTTAAATATAAAAATACATTATGAAATAAATGAGTTTCTTTGAGCTTCCATCATCTGTAGGTTAAACTTTCAACTTTTACCATATCTGTTAATGTTAACAACAGTAAGGCCAAAGTAAAAGCAGGCCTTACTTCTGATTTATAGGTGAACTTCATAGGAGGTAAAGTAGTGTTGACAAGCCAAATAAACTTGGGATTGCATTTTTATTTGGCTAACAATGTAACGGTGTAAGATAATTGCAAAAATATATAAAATCTGGTTGGAAAACCGCTTGTAATTCTCTGTATGTTCATCCCAGACATATGCAATGTTAGAAAATAGTTCCAACTGTGTTCTTTTGAATCATAGAAGAATCATAGAATCCCTACAATGCAAAAACAGGCCATTCAGCCTAACAAGTCCACAAACTCCCTCTGAAGAGCCTCCCACCCAGACCCCTCTCCCTACCCTCCCCCTTTAACCCTGCATTTCCCATGGCTAGTCAAACAAACTTACACACCTCTGGACACGATGGGCAGTTTAGCATGGCCAATCCACCTAACCTGCACATCTTTGGAATAAGTGATGGTACCACAGTTACCTGGTCTCTTATTTTATAATTTTTATGCAGTGAACTTCATGTTGGCCTTTCCTATTACTTAGCTTTGTTTTGGTCAATCCCCAATTTCAAAGCTGAAAATGATTTAGAAATAATTGGATAATTGTTCAAAAATACAGCCAAAAGCCTCAATTGAAGGAAAATCAAATTTCTTAAAATGGAACAAGAACCATTGCAAAGGGGAAAGTATCCAAATCATACAGATTTCAATTGAAGATTGACAATGAAAATTGAAAATAAACATTATCTTTCCTTGAGATAAAGTGGAGTAGTTTTACACAACAGCTCAACGTCAGAATATTTTTGAAAACTGAAAGAACTGCGGACGCTGCAAATCAGGAACAAAAACACAAGTTGCTGGAAAAATTCAGCCGGTCTGGCAGCATCTGTGAAGGACAAACAGAGTTAACGTTTCGGGTTCCATGGCCCTTCCTCAGAACAGTTCTGAGGAAGGGTCACCAGACCCGAAAGGTTAACTCTATTGTGTCAGAATATTTTTATCTGCTTTTCTCAAGGCACACTCATCACAAACATTTTTCCTCGTTAACAATGAGTAGGAAAAGAATTATCCCACACAAGTCTGGAATAAGTTTGAGCCCAGGTCCTTGTGGTAGAAGGCCATTACTAATCCATTCAGTTATTATACTGGAATTGGAACTGTAAGAATCACTGCAGTCAATTTGAAATGTCCCACAAAACAATGCAATAATGAAAAGATACATTTTTGGGAAAATCCATAAAGGTATTTTTTTTTTTACAGACACCGAGGTTCCGATGTGCAATCACACAATGCCTGATCCCATTGAAGCAGGGCACATCGCAAACAGCATACTGGTTCTTCTTCCGGATAATTTCAGTGAGCAGTCCATTGTTAAATAACTGCATAATGAAAGGACAGCTGAACAGTGTTGTGGGTAAGTGTTTCAGTTAGCTCAAACTTTTCAAAGACAGCCTGCCCATTTAAAGTCCACGTGGTGGACAGAAGTTACTGCAGACTGTCTGCGGAAGATTTGGAGTGAAGTAAAAACACAAGAGATAACAGAGCATCCATGTTTTATGATGTGGTGCTGATTCTATTAGTATGGGAGGTAGATAGGCTAGAGATGTTATTCCTCAGAAGACCAGGAGGTCCCCAAGGTAAAGCCTGAGAAAGCAGTTGGAGCAGATAACCAAGAAAAGGACCTGAAGCCACAGAGATCAATTCCCAAGCCTGACACTGAGGACACGGCAGGACTGCTGCAAGACATTCAATTACTTCATGGATAGTTAAGGTCAGTGAATGCATCTTTACATGACATCTTATTCGTAATGTTTCACTAATTTCTCATGCTGCTCTGTGCATTACCTCTCTCCTCAACTGTTTCATCATTCACCCAGCGGCAATCTTTAGCAAACAAGACTCTGGCCTAACATTTAAACATTCTAAGTCCCCATTGCACATTATCTCTTGTTGTTTCAACATTCCTTCAGTTATTCAGATCTGGCAAGTAAATCACCCAAGAATATTACAATAAACCAATGTCTTTCCTCGCGTATGATACAGAATGACCGAGTGGACCAGAAGTAAAGAGCTTAAGGCACACCTGCAGCATCTTGGCTTTCTAAAGGAGAGGGTGCTTCATACCTTGGGGTGAGCTGCAACAGAAATCATTGCTCTTGGGAATGCTGGGTACATTCAGGAGGATGGTGATAGAACAGCAAATAAGAGAATACTGTTCGTCATCCACACTGAGTTGTGTAGTGAACTGGCAGGCTGCCACACAACCTGTTGTCACTAAATAAAAACCAAAAGAACTGCGGATGCTGTAAATCAGGAACAAAAACAAAGTTGCTGGAAAAGCTCAGCAGGTCTGGCAGCATCTGTGGAGGAGAAAACAGAGCTAACGTTTCGGGTCCGGTGACCCTTCCTCAGAACTGATGATGGCTGGGAAAACGTCAGTTTATATGCAGAAAATAGGGAGGGGAATGGGGTAGGGAGTAAATGATAGGATAGAGCCCAAAGAGAGAGAAAGACAGTTGGACAGACAGAGGAGTTGCTAACGATCGGGCTGGGAGGGTGAATAGTTGTTAATGGG
>NC_063332.1:109381703-109410857 GCF_021869965.1 Rhincodon typus
CCCATTAACAACTATTCACCCTCCCAGCCCGATCGTTAGCAACTCCTTTGTCTGTCCAACTGTCTTTCTCTCTCTTTGGGCTCTATCCTATCGTTTACTCCCTACCCCATCCCCCTCCCTATTTTCTGCATATAAACTGACGTTTTCCCAGCCATCATCAGTTCTGAGGAAGGGTCACCGGACCCGAAACGTTAACTCTGTTTTCTCCTCCACAGATGCTGCCAGACCTGCTGAGCTTTTCCAGCAACTTTGTTTTTGAACCTGTTGTCACTGTCAGGGAACATGAAGGAATCCACTTATGATCTGGTACAGGGGATCAGAAAGCTTGCAATTCATTTGCTCATCATGAAAGTGATCAATAACAACAAGCAGATCCAATCATGAGGAGTGTGTCATGACTCTCTCAGCTTTATTCACAAGTAGACGCCACCAACATCACAGTGTTACAGTAGAATCGCAGATGCAGGTCATAAGATCAATGTTTGTTGATTCCTACCATGATGCCTGCAGATCTCTGTGCGCAAAGGGATTTGCAGGCCGTTGTGACAGCCTGATGCTTTCTCCAAATGACTACTAGAATTGCAGAGGTGCTCTTCTGTGGAATGGGAATTCATAAGGGAATGCCCTAGGGTGAATAGTTTAGTTTTTTATTTAATTGGACATGATTCTGAATTATGATATTAGTTGTGTCAATCACCTTTAAAGATGGATGAGTGCCAAGGAGACATTAAAGAATTTGAGTAATGTTAGGGAGGAGAACTGGGAGATCGGGTTTAAAGAAAGTAATGAAAGAGCTCTGACAGGTCATTTGGAATAAGAGAGTCCTTCTCTTTCCATTCTGGTCTCTGGATTCCTGGGCATAAAATCTTCATCCTCATGTTGAAGAATGCAGGAGACCAACATGAGCTTCAAAATTCACTCTGGCATATGCCATAGGGAGCCATGGTGCTGTTGGCATAGTTGCAGAGCAACTTCATATGTTACAGAATGATGGGCCTTGCATTTTCTCCTATCTTTCCTTGTCATGTGGAGTCAGTGGAGCCATGAGCATGTAATCCATTGAGAATTGGTGAAGGCACGTGTTCCTGAGCACACCTCGTCCATCTGAAGAAGAAGCCAATGCAAGGTCGTTATCTGGACTGGATAGCCTTCCTGGATGTACTGATGGAAGGTGTAATGGGATATATCTGAGGTGTTGCAATCTCCTGCACGGGAAAGGCCAGAGGAAGGTGCAAAAGGCCAATGTCACTGTGACTTGATGGTCACTCATAATGCTACATTTGACCAGCTATGAAGCTACATGGAAGTTTAAGAGGGGGCACAGTTTGATGATCACCTCCTTGTTAAACCTGAGACACCTAGGGCATTATTAAGCAGATGCTTAAAATAAAAATGAAATGAAAACGCCAGTAATGTGCATTTGGTCAGGCAGCTTTAGGCATTACTCCTGGGTGAGGTGAGTGTATAACAACTTTAACTGCTTGATGGATAAGGCCTTCTCTTCCTCCACTTTGTGCAGTTTTCCCTATCTGCAGTCTCTGCTCTGTTTGATGGCTATATTGCAAAAACAGCCCACATATATTGGTCACCCATGTCTTCCCTGATTTTAAGTGCTAAATCTTTGAATTACAGCACAGCATTTAGACCAATGTCCTTCCCAGCACGGGCACTGAGCAAGACAAGCTTAATTACCAATGACATATTTGTGCCTTGTAGCTTCTATACTGCTCGTGCCAATTTCATTCCCATGGTGTCTACCATGCAGAATAGATGGTTGAAGGAGTTGAAATTTTAGTTTGCATGCTTGAAATATGTTATGTAAATGTTTTTGTTCTTTCCTTTTGGTCCCAACTGTTGTGAAATGTTAGTAGTCTAATGAGACTCCAACAAAAACTGAAGAGGTGAAATAGTACTGAACATCAACTCAATGAAGACAAGTGGATGCATGTTTTGTTCTGGCTTACAGGTTGGAGTCATATCTGGCACATAGGAAGATGGTTGATGGAGGTCAGTCATCTCAGCTCCAGGGCATCTCTGCAGGAGTTCCTCACAGTAGTGTCCTAAGCCCAACCATCTTTAGCTGCTTCATCAATGACCTTCCCTCCATCGTAAGATCATGAGTCTGGATGTTTGCTGATGATTGCACAATGTTCAGAACCATTTGTGACTCCTCAGACACTGAAGCAGACCATGTTCAAATGCAACAAGATCTGAAGTAGATCTAGGCTTGGGCTGACAAGTGGCACGTAACATTCACACCACACAAATGCCAGGCTATGACTATCACCAATAAGAGACTGACCATCACCCTTTGACATTCAATGGTGTTACAGGCACTGAATCTCTCAACATCATGGGGGTTACCGTTGATCAGAAACTCAACTGGACTTACCACATAAACACAGTGGCTACAAGAGAAGGTCAGAGGCTAAGAATATTGCAGTGAGAAACTCCCCTCCTAACTCCCTAAAGCCTGTCCATCATCTAAAAGGCACAAGTTAGGAGTTGACGGAATACTCTCCACTTGCCTGAATGGGTGCAGCTCCAACAACACTCAAGAAGCTTGACATCATCCAGGTCAAAGCAGCCTGCTTGATTGGCAATATATCCACTCCCTCCACCACTGATGCTCAGTAGCAGCAGTGTGTATGATCTACAAGATGCACTGCAAAAATTCACCCAAGATCCTTAGACAGCACTTTCCAAATCCATGAGCACTTCCATCTAGGAGGACAAGGGCAGCAGATACATGGGAACACCACCACCTGCAAGTTCCCCTCCAAGCAACTCACCATCCTGACTTGGAAATTTATCACCGTTTTTTCACTGTGGTTGGGTCAAAATCCTGGAATTCCTTCCCAAATGGCATTGTGGGTCAACCCATTACAGGTGGGGTGCAGTGGTTCAAGAAGGCAGTTCACCACCACCTTCTCAAGGGCAACTAGAGATGGGCAAGAAATGCTGGCCAGCCAGCGACGCCCACATCCCACAAATGAATAAAAACATCACTGAGGCTAATGGTCCAAGCAATTAGCCTTCAACCAAATTTCACCAACAAATGAGTCTCTCTCCTTAGCTCATTTTTCAATCCCCTTCGAACTTCTTCACGTTCCAGATTTTATTAGCAACCAAAAACTAAAGCTATCTGTTACTAATACAATTATTTTCACTGTCAGTTCTACCTATCAGCTATAAGTAACTATCAGAGAAGTAAACAAGATATGAAACAAACATTACCGTTGACTGTAGAAACATTTCGCACCAAACTGCAGAATATACAAAGCCTACTAACAGATAAACGAGATGGAGAAGGACAAGCAAACCACAAGGCTTGCTAAAGTACTATTCTGCTATTAATCAGTATTTAAATATTTGCATTTCTAGGGTATTTGCAACATGCCAATAAATGAACAGTGTTGCATTATCTTATGAATCAAAGAGACAACTAAGGACAGAAAATGTGCTTTCATTACAGAAATTCTATTTTTTAAAATTCATTCACTAGACGTTGTTGTCACTACTATTTATAACCTGTCTTAACGGCCCTTGAGAAACATAGTGAGCCACCTCCTTGTACCGCTGCAGTCTGTTTGATGTAAGTACAATAATTATCCTATCAAGGAGGAAAGACAGGATTTTGATTCATGGCAATGGAGAAACTCTGATTATATTTTCAAGACTGGATGGTCTGTGACCTGAGGGTGATCCTTTAGATTATGATGACCTCATGTGTTTACACTCTGATTTCTGTAAATGTTGAAGGCTCCTGGAAGTTGCTGTTGAAAAACACATGGAGAATTGCTGTACTGCAACTTGCATATGATACATATTGACTCTCACTATAAGTGGTGCACCATGGCTACAATGTTGAAGTTGATGGATGAGCTGAAAATCAAATTGTCTGCTTTGTCAGGGATAGGATTGAGCTTTTTGTGTGTTGTTGGACCTACAGGCAAACAGAGTGTTCCATTACATCCTGTCTTGTGGACAATATAAAAACTTTTGGAATTTAGATTAGTCACCTGCTACAGAATACTCAGCCCTGAAGTACTCTTACAGCCATTGTATAGAAACAGTTGGTCCAGCTAAATTACTGGTCAATGGTGGACCCCTTGTCGTGGGCCTGGGGATTTAATGACACAACTGAATATTGAGGGTTGGTGCTTAGCTGTTCTGATGGACTTTGTCCCTTTCCTAGTATTTATGTGGAACTGAAATTACTTCCCACTTATGACCATAACACTGAATGTTATCCCAGTGTCAACTATTTCTTGATCACGTGGAGTGAATTAACCAGTCCAAAAATTAGCATCTGTAATGGTCAGCAGCTTGAGAGGACAGTGAGATGCATGCATTTTTCACATGTTGCACTAATTTAGTGAATGAAGTTAAGAGATCTTGAGAGATCTCAATATATATGAATAAAGCAATATACGAAAAAATTAGGAGTTACATTATTAATTTCTCCATTAGAGTAAACTACCCAACGTCTCACTTCCTGAATAGTCAGCAGAATTTTGATACAAAGTATGAAAATGAATACTGAAAATACTGAAATATATTCCACATCAAATAAAGCATTTAATCCATATTAAAAGCAAATTCTGATGATTGTGCACATACATCCAATAATTTCTGCCTCCTTTAAGACCAGCTAAAGTGACAAATATCAAAATAAATTAGTTACATTTGTCATTATTCCATGATGAGGGTATATATGGATATACATTTAAAGGGTAAAAACAAATTATTTGGAAAGAGCTAGGGGATGGAATTAATTGAACAGTTCTTTCCAAACACTCATAGCATACTAGGGTAGCAACTTGTTCCTGAAATCAGCACAAAAATTAAAGGTCTTAGGAGAAATTCCTAAATGGCCTGATTTTCAGACCTAGGTTGATAGAAAGCACTTCAGGTTTAAAGTGGCATACTGCACAGAACTGAGAAAGAGAGAGCGAGAAAGAGAGAGAGAGTGTATGTTTTTGGCTTCTGCAGACTTGCTGGTTTCTCTTCTAGTCTGACCTGGCTTCTCTGTATTATTCACAGCCTGAGGTGTCTAGCTTCCTGACAATAAATCATATAGATGTTGGCAAGCAGCAGACCCTTATGTCATTGGTTTGAGGACCAGGGACCAATTATCAGTCAGTTACACTTGAAAACAACCACTCCCCTCCGGTTCAACTACACATTGCTGGAGCCCACAGCTAGACAAATAATGTTCAGGTAGGTATCAAATTCCTTGCTTTCAGAACATTTTTTTAAATCCCTGATTTTAAAACATTCTTTCTCATTTCAGTCTATAGTTTTAAAAAGTACAGAAAAACAAAACATTTACAAAGTTGACACAGCTATGATGGGCTGAATGGCCTCTTTCTGTACAGTCAAGTTCAATAATGTCAGTCACAATAGTGCAGCTCAATTTGGTCCAGATTTACAACGCTGGCACCGACAAGGTGGATAAAACATCAGTTTGTAGTTGAAATGAAAGGATTTTTTGTTAGCAATATTGTTATAATTGTAATCATTCTGACATCAAGAGATGAAAAAGTAGGATTATCTCTGAAATATGGACTTCTGCAGTTTTTCAATGTAGATTTACTCTCTATATTTTAGAAACTATCAGCAACCAACCAAAAGGAAAATCATAGGGGTCGGGGGGGAATCTCCAGCTGTTTTAAGCCTTTTAAGAATCTTTGCTTCATGCAGTGTGCACAGCAGGTAAAGCTAATGGAGTAAAGCAATTTCCATAAATTAAACAATACTGTACAAAAAATCCAAATTGCAGCTAAAAACAAGACAGTATTGATCCAAGTATCTGCAGGATAAATTATTCTCAAGGAATTAGGAAGACTATATTGATTATTGTTCATTCATTTATGCGCTTTGCACATAATTAGTTTACAAAAGGAGGAAGATAATTTAAGCCAATGATTTTGAGTACATACACAAGTGTGTGTCGACATTCCAAATTGAATTCAGAACAACTTTTTTGATACTGGCCCTTGAGGTGGAAGTAGTTCAAGTAAAATGGGATTTTAATTGATGTTTGGGTTGTTCCTTCATATAAAAAACACATTTCACAACACTTCACTCAGTTATATAATTGCCTAATGTGCTAACAAAATTGGATTCAAACATAATTTAACCAGGGCAGGGTTTATACATTTAATGGTAGAGTCCTGGGAAGTGTTGCTAAACAAATACACCTTGGGATATAGGTTCATACTTCCTTGAAGATGAAGTCACAGGATGACAGGGTAGTGAAGAAGGTGTTTAGTATACTTGCCTTTATTGGTCAGTGTGTTGAGGAGAGGAGTTGGGACGTCACGTTGCTGTTGTATAGCACATTGGTAAAGCCACTTTTGGGATGCTGCATTCAATTCTGGACTCGCTACTGTAGGAACGATGTTATTAAATTTGAAAAGGTCAGAAATCACACAACACCAGGTTATAGTCCAGCAGGTGTATTTGAAAACACAACCTTTCGGAACCTTGCTCCTTCTTCAGGTGTTAGTGAGAGAGGTAGCATCAGACACAGAATTTATAAGTAAAAGATCAAAAGGTCACACCATTCATGAGGATGCATTAAACAAACCTAAGATGCTGTTAAATCTTTAATCAGTTAGAAGGTTTTAATTGATTAATATGTATACGTAAATCCTTGAATTTCTTTCAAGTCACCACCTGAAGAGAACTAAAGGTTTTATCAGAGAGAGAGAGAGAGGGGTGGACAGAGAGAGTGTGCGTGAGAGAGAGAGTGAGAGTGTGTGTGTGTGTGTGAGGCGGGGGGGGAAGAGAGAAAGTGAGGGAGACAGTGTGTGAGTGTGTGTAAGAGAGAGAGAGTGGGGGACAGAGAGAGTGTGTGTGTGTGAGTGTGTGTGTGAGAGAGAGAGAGTGAGAGTGTGAGTGTGTGAGGGAGGGGAGAAAGAAAGTGAGAGAGAGAGTGTGTGAGTGTGTATATGTGCACGCAGTATGTCGAGGGCATCTTGAAACTCACTTTACAGGGAACTCCCAGCTTCTGTCGCGACACTATAGATTTCTTACAGAAACTCAGCAGCCATGGACTAGTCGAACCCGGAACGTTCCTTGTCACGATGGACATTTTGGCATTCTGCACCAACATCTCCCACGACGATGGCATTGCTGCAACAGCCTCAGTACTCAATACCACCAACTGCCAATTTCCAGATGCCATGTTCTTTATTCAGACACACGGAATGTGTGCCAACATTTTCGTGCACAGATTCGAATAAGACTTCTTTGCTGCACAGCACCTCCGACCAACTCTATACACCAGATACATTGACGATATTTTCTTGCTTTGGTTGCATGGCGAGTAGTCACTGAAACAACTACATAGCAATATCAACCATCAGACTTACTATGGATTTCTCTTTAGAATCAGTCTCACTCTTGGGCACACGCATCTCCATCAAGGATGGAGACCTCAATATCTCACCCTTCCACAAGCCTACAGATAACCTCACGATGCTGCACTTTTCTAGCTTCCACCCTAAACATATTAAAACAGCCATCCCCTGCAGACAAGCCCTAAGCATACACAGGATCTGTTCAGATGAGGAGGAATGCTACAGATACCTGAAGGTTTTGATGGATGCCCTCACAGGAACAGGATATGATGCTCAATTCATCGATCGCCAGTTCCAACATGCCACAGCAAAGATCCATAATGAGCTCCTCAGAAGACAGACATGGGATACATCCAGTTGTGGACCCTTTGTTGTCCAGTACTTCCCAGAGAAACTATGCCATGTTCTTCACAGCCTTCACACATTATTGATAACAATGAGCATCTCGCCAAGATCTTTCCCATGCCTCCACTTCTCGCCTTCAAACAACAGCCAAACCTTAAAAAGACCATTGTTCGCAGCAAACTACCCAGCCTTCAGGACAACATTGACTACCACACTATACAACCCTATCACGGCAGCCTCTGCAAGAAATATCAGATCATCGACATGGACACTACCATCACAGGGGAACACCACCCACCACGTGCATGGCAGATACTGATGTGACACAGACAACATTGTCTATCTCATATGCTGCAGGCAAGAATGCCCCGAGGCATACTATATTGGCAAAACCATGCAAGTGTTACAACAACAGATGAATGAACACCGCAGAATAATCGCCAAACAGGAGTGTTTCCTCCCAGTGGGGGATCACTTCAGCAGTAAAGGACAACCGGCCTTGGATGTTCGGGTAAACGTCCTCCAAGGCGGACTTCAGGATATACAACAACGCAGAGGCTGATAGCCAAGGTTCGGTACCGTGAGGACAGCCTCAACTGGGATCTTGGGTTCATATCGCACCACAGGTGACCCCTCCACACTATACACTCTCACACACACCCACTCATACAAACACACACACACACATATGTATGGGGTGAATTTGTATTTGCAGACACATTCTATTTTGTTCAAAAAGCACACAGTTTATCGACAGTCAGTCGATATAGCGTTTTATAAATTCCTACTTTAGAAATAAAACGGGATGGTTTAAACTAGATTGGCAGGGGGTGGGGACCCGGATTTGTAATTCAGAGGATGAGGTATTCAGCCTTTCAACAGACACAACAGGGAGTGAGGTTGTTAATAAAGAAATGCAGTCTACAGAGCATAATTGTGGACACGGAGATGGTTTGAGGTGTGTATACTTCAATGCTAGAAGTATCAGAAATAAGGCGGACGAACTTAGAGCATGGGTCAGTACTTGGAACTACGATGTTGTGGCCATTACGGAAACTTGGGTAACTCAGGGACAGGAATAGTTGTTGGAAGTTCCGGGATTTCAATGCTTTAAAAGAAATAGGGAGGGTGGAAAAAGAGGTGGGGGAGTGGCATTGCTAGTCAGGGCTAGTATAGCAGCTACTGAAAGGCAGTTCGAGAATGATATGTCGACAGAGTCAGTTTGGGTTGAGGTCCAGAACAAGAAAGGAACAGTCACTTTGTTGGGGTTTTTTTACAGACCCCCTAATAGATGCAGAGACGTGGAGGAGCGGATTGAGAGGCAGATACTGGAAAGGTGCAGAAGTCACAGGGTTGTAGTCATGGGTGACTTCAACTTTCCAAATACTGATTGGAAACATTTTGGTTGTAATAGTTTAGATGGAGCAGATTTTGTCCAGTGCGTTCAGGAAGGATTCCTGACACAGTATGTAGATAGACCAACACAAGGAGAGGCCACTTTGGATGTGATGCTTGGCAATGAACCGGGCCAAGTGTTAGACCTGTTGGTAGGAGAGCATTTTGGCGGTAGCAATCATAACTCTGTTATTTTTACAATAGTCATGGAAAAGGATAGGTACATACAGCAGGGTAAGGTTTATAATTGGGGGAAGGGTAATTACAATTCTGTTAGGCAAGAACTGGGTAACATAAAATGGGAACAGATGCTGTCGGGGAAGAGCACTACTGAAATATGGAGATTGTTTAAGGAATGATGCGGGGAAGATGCGGTCGAGTGAGGGAGCCTTGGTTCTCAAGAGAGGTCGAACGACTGGTTAAGAGGAAGAAGGATGCTTATGTAAGGTTTAGGAAACAAGGAACGGAAAAGGCTCTGGAGGGATACAAGTTATCCAGGAAGGAGCTGAGGAAAGGGGTTAGGAGAGCTATAAGGGGGCATGAGAAAACCTTGGCAGATAGGATCAAGGAAAACTCCAAGGCTTTTTACAGGTACGTGAGGAATAAGAGAATGACCAGAGAAAGGGAAGGGCCGATCAAGGATTGTAAAGGGAATTTGTGCACAGAGCCTAAAGAGATAGGAGAGGTCCTTATGAATACTTTTCTTTGGTATTCACAACTGAGAGGCACCTAGTTGTAGAGGAGGACAGTGTGAAACAGGCTGGTAGGCTGGAGGAGGTCGATGTTAGTAAGGAAGATGTACTAGGAATTTTGAGGAACTTGAAGATAGATAAGTCCCCCAGGCCTGATGGGATTTATCCAAGGATTCGATGGGAAGCGAGGGAAGAGATCGCAGGGCCTTTGGCGGTGATCTTTTCATCCTCACTGTCCACAGGTATAGTGCCAGAAGATTGGAGAGAGGCAAACGTCATAAAAAAGGGAATAGGGATAACCCCAGAAATTACAGACCAGTTAGTCTTACGTCAGTGGTGGGCAAATTATTGGAAAGGGCTCTGAGAGATAGGATTTATGATCATTTGGAAAGGCACAATTTGATTCATGATAGTCAGCATGTATTTGTGAGGGGTAGATCATGCCTCACAAACCTTATTGAATTCTTTGAAGAGGTGACCAAACACGTGGATGAAGGTAGAGCAGTGGATGTGGTATACATGGATTTAGGTAAGGCGTTTGATAAGGCTCCCCATGGTAGGCTCATGCAGAAAGTAAGGAGGCATGGGATAGGGGGAAATGTGGCAGATTGGATTCAGAATTGGCTGACCCTTAGAAGACAAAGAGTGGTAGTGGACGGAAAATATTCAACATGGTGCTCAGTTACGAGTGGTGTACCACAAGGATCTGTTCTGGGTCCTCTTCTACTTGTGATTTTTGTAAATGATTTGGATGAAGGAGTGGAAGGGTGGATTAGTAAGTTTGCGGACGATACAAAGGTGGGTCGCGTTGTGGACAGTGCGGAGGGCTGTTCTCAGTTACAAAGGGACATTGATAGGATGCAGAGCTGGGCTGAGAAGTGGCAGATGGAGTAACCCTGAAATGTGTGAGGTGATTCATTTTGGAAGGACAAAACTGAAAGCAGAGTACAGGGCTAACGGAAAGATTCTTGGCAGTGTGGAGGAGCAGAGGGATCTTGGGGTTCATGTCCACAGTTCCCTGAAAGCTGCTACCCAGGTGGATAGAGTTGTTAAGAAGGCATATGGTGTGTTAGCTTTCATTAATAGAGGGATTGAGTTCAAGAGCCATGAAGTTATGCTCCAGCCATACAAAAGCCTGGTTTGGCCATATCTGGAGTATTGTGTCCAGTTCTGGTCACCTCATTACAGGAAAGATGTGGAAGCAGTGGAAAAGGTGCAGAGGAGATTTACCAGGATGTTGCCTGGAATGGAGGCGAGGTCTTATGAAGAAAGGTTGAGAGAGCTAGGGCTTTTCTCTTCAGAATGACGAAGGATGAGAGGTGACTTGATAGAGGTGAACAAAATGATCAAAGGTATAGATAGAGTAGACAAACAGAGACTTTTTCCTAGGGTGGAGGTAGCTATTATGAGGGGGCATAGTTTTAAAGTGAGTGGAGGTAGGTATAGGAGAGACGTCAGAGGTAGATTCTTTATGCAGAGAGTGGTCGGGGCGTGGAATGCACTGCCGGAGAGGGTAGTAGAGTTGGCCTCATTAGGGGCATTTAAGCAGCTATTAGATAGGCATATGGATGATAGTATAAGGTAGGGGTGGAGGTTAGATAGACCTTAGGATTAGAGTAAAAGTTCGGCACAACATCGTGGGCCAAAGGGCCTGTACTGTGCTGTACTGTTCTATGTTCTAAAACCAGTCTGACTCCAAATTGAAACACAATCAGATTCTAAACAAGGCCTCACACCTAACATGCGTGGCCTCACCTAAAATTTACCTCGTCTTTACATTGATAAAACCTTTAGATCTCTCAGGACAGTGACTTGAAAGGAATTCAGGGACTTACATATACATATTAATCAATTAAAACCTTCTAACTGATTAAATATTTAACAGCAACTTAGGTTTGTTTAATACATCCTCATCAGTTGTATGACCTTTTGATCTTTTACTTATAAATTCTGAGTCTGATGCCACCTAACACTACTAACACCTGAAGAAGGAGCAAGGCTCCAAAAGAGACAACAAGGTGCAGGGCTGGATGAACACAGCAGGCCAAGCAGCATCATAGGAGCAGAGAGGCTGACGTTTCGGGCCTAGACCCTTCATCAGAAAAGGGGGAGGGGAAGGGGGTTTTGAAATAAATAGGGAGAGAGTGGGAGGCGGATAGAAGAGGCGGAGGCGGCGGAAAAACTGCTCAATGTCCAAACGTGAGCGGTATTCATTGCTTCAGGACGTGGTCGAGCAGTTTCAGGGCCGAAGAGATTACGAGAGAGTTGCAGTGGGAGAGAGATCCCTTGAGGTTTGTCCGGAGGGAGGAGGGTAACTTCTTCAGGTTAGGCTCCAAAAGGTTGTATTTTCAAATAAACGTGTTGGATTATAACCTGGCGTCGTGTGATTTCTGATCTTGTCTACCCCATTTCAACACCGGTACCTCCACATCACAGTTAAACTTGAAAGGATGCAGAAAAGACTTACAAGGATGTTGCTGGAGTTGGAGGATTTGAGCCATCAAGAGAGGCTGAATAGGCTGGGGCTTTCTTCCCTGGAGCATTGAAGGTTGAGGGGTGACCTTGTAGAGGTTTATAATGTCATGACAGGCATGGATAGAGTGAATAGCCAAGGTATTTTTCCAAGGGTAGGGGAGTCCAAGATTTGTGGACATAGGTTTAAGATGAGAGAAGAAAGATTTAAAAGGGACCTAAGGGGCAACTTTTTCACACAGAGGGTGGTGTGTGTATGGAATAAGCTACCAGAGGAAGTGGTGCAGGCTGGTACAATTACAACATTTAAAAGGAATCTGGATGGGTACATGAATAGGAAAGGTTTAGAGCAGTATGGGCCAAGGGCTGATAAATGGGACTAGATTAATTTTGGGATATCTGTACAAGTCTATATTGTGTAATCTCTGCATCCTTAGGCCCAACCTATCCCTCACTCTATCATTGCCATCAAGATAGGGAAACAACTCTGGAACCTCCTAACAACAGTGTACCTATGCAAAATGGATTTTAGCTATCAAAAATCAAAATACTGCACATCCTGGAGATCTAAAATAAAAAAAAGTATTGCAGAATTTCAGCAGGTCTAGTAGCATTGGTGGCGACAGAAACAGAGTTAATGTTGTGAGTGCAATGACTCGTCTATGGAACAGTTTCAAAGAAGAGTCATTGGACTTAATGCTGACTCTGGACTCCAGACGTTCCAGATGTTGCCTCCTCATCATCTTCTCAAGGGCAATTAGGGAATGGTTATCTGAAGAAAACTGACCTTGACAGCAATTCCCTTACCACACTCCAGAATAAGAAAAGCAAAGGAATTACACAGAAGGTGTGAAAATAGGAATAAATTGGTAGGTTTCTAGAGAAAGTTTACAATTGATTGCCCAATACTTTCAATAAACACGGGCTGATTCACACCTAAAACCACTTCAAAGTCATCAGTTCCCTGTCAAAATCTTCCAGTTAAAGGATTTTACCAAGTTCTACTCAGATGAAGGACTAATCCTCCCGTTCCATCAACAAATCTGGGATGATAATTTTAGCTAACTCAGCCATGTGGAAATCATAGAATCATAGAATCCCTAGTGTGGAAGCAGGCCATTCGGCCCATCGAATCACCAATAACCCTCTAAAGAACATCACACCCAGACCCATCCCTACCTTATCCCTGTAACCCTTCATTTCCCATGGCTAATTCACCTATCTTGCACATCTTTAATGAGAAATAACACAGTTGCACTTTGAAAATGCAGTACCTTGTTCTATCTACCACCCTGTCGTTGCCCACCCGTATTTTGATGGTGCCCTTTTATTTAAGCCAGCTGAAACACCCTTCTGACAGAAGTGTAAGCCTCATTAAAACAAACAATTTAAAATAATCTAAAAAATATTCTGGGATATAGACACTGCAGTTAAAGACTAGCAATTATTGTCCACCTGGCATTAAAGGAGGAAGTGGATGGATTCAGTTACTGTACATGATGTGGGGATTATTAAAGTAAGAAGGAGAGACAAATTATCCTGTTACCTGAGTTATACGCAAACTGGGATGCGAATGGACAGAGTACCCAGGGACCATGTTACTAAAAATTCATTTCATGGGATTGGAATTCTGATTCTGACATGAGAATTGGACAGGGAGGAACTGTTCCATAGGGACTTGTTGCACTTGAACTGAGTTGTGAACTGGCATTCTAGTGAATACGCAGCCTAGTGAAAACGGCATACAGAACTTCAACAAGGAGTTTAAACATATAATGGAATGGTGGGAAACACTGAAAGGAAGACTGTAGTGGAAAAGGCTTTTAAAGACTAATTTTGAAGGAAATGAACAGGCAGAGAGTACAGTAGCAGTCAGAAATTGTGCATGAGGTGCTACAGGTAGAAAGGAAACCAAAAAGTTTGAAGAAAATAAACCAGGAAAGCTAAACATGAAACATGTGGAAAAATATAGCAGAAGGACACTTTTGGGGTGAGGTATGTGCACTTTAAACTTAATGCATTACATAACAGTAGCAGTTATACAGTTATAACTACAGTTATGATACAACTACCTGATGTTATAATCATCGGTGAAATAGGCTATCAACATTTGACTTCTTTCATTTTATTTCAATACTTGGGACTTTCGTGGACTTTAAGAGGACATCGCTGACCTAAAATGGCTGCTGTGATCACTCGACAACCCACATTACATCAATGAAATGCCTCAGGATTACCATTTTCAATCAAAAATCACTGAAAATCAATGAATGTCAAGAAACTTGGAGGCTTGGAGATTGCTTTGTGGAACACCTACGCTTGGTTCGTGACAAACGACTGCACCTCCCAGTCGCAAACCATTTCAACTCCCCCTCCCACTCCCTGGACGACATGTCCATCCTGGGCCTCCTCCAGTGCCACAACGATGCCACCCGAAGGTTGCAGGAACAGTATCTCATATTTCGCTTGGGAACCCTGCAGCCCAATGGTCTCAGTGTGGACTTCACAAGCTTCAAAATCTCCCCTCCCCCAACCTCATCCCAAAACCAGCCCAGCTCGTCCCCGCCTCCCTGATCTGTCCATCTTTTCTCCCACCTATCCCCTCCTCCCACCTCAACCCACACCCCCACCTCCTACCTACCAGCCACATCCCCGCCTCCTTGACCTGTCCGTCTTCCCTTGACTGACCAACTCCCATCCTAACTCCCCACCTACACTCACCTTTACTGGCTCCATCCCCGCCTCCTTGACCTGTCTGCATCCTCTACACCTATCTGCTCCTTTATCCACCTTCCTCTCTCTACTTATTTCAGAATCCCCTTCCCCTCCCCCATTTCTGAAGAAGGGTCCAGACCCGAAACATCAGCTTTCCTGCTCCTCTGATGTTGCTGGGCCTGCTGTGTTCATCCAGCTCTACACCTTGTTATCCAAGAAATTTGCATCTCGTTTTACTCACACTTATATGATTATTTCACATTTTAGAAATGAAAGATTGTTGCTGTGCATTTAGTTAGAAGAGACAATGAGTTAGACATATAGCATGTAATTGAACTGTGTTTCAGCAGGTTGCTTTAAGCAACAAAGAAGAGGGAAAAAGCAACATGGACTGAAAACAGCATAGCTACTGGAACTTCTCTTTCTCTCATTTACATACACGGAAAGACTATTTCCCTCAAGCTCGGAAACAAGGCAATGGAAAGCAACATAGAAAAGCAACAACAACCAACTGAGAACTCCAGGGCATTTGCAGCTTCCTCATTACAGAGAAAACAAGACAACAGCTGAACAGTTTGATCCAGGTATTTTCATTCTCACAACCCAATGGACTCTTCAGATATATAACTGAAGTCTGTATTAGATATTATTCCACCCAGATCCCAGCTGATGGTAATCATGAACAAGTCAGATTTCAGAGTGAGACCTCACTTGCTAGAGCATAACGTTTATTTTTGTTATTTGTTTACTGTGGTATTCAGTCATTGAACATATTCACATGAGGCTGCCACTAGCTTTAATGAAAAGAACAAAAAGGCTTTTACAAAATAAAAAGCAAACAAATTATTATACACTATACATGAACTATGCAAATTGTGTGAAATGCCAGAAATAAATATTCAAACCTTTTACCCCAACAACCTTACAGACACTGAAACCTCAGTGAAAGGTCAACCCATCTTCACTTTAAAGCTCCTTGTTCAGTTACTCACGGCTATGAGTTTTACAATAAATTTCTACATTTACCCAATGTTAACTTCTTTATTTAATGCCTCTTTCTGAGACCCTAAAACAAACTGCTAACATAGATTGCTGATTCTTTAACATGGATTCTTTCAAATGTATTTCTTCCACAGCTTCCTGCTTCCAAGGTTTCTTTTAAGCAACCCAGATACCCTACAACAATTCACAGAACTGAAAAATTAAATTAAAATTATGTTTTGACCCTTTTGAACACATGTACAAAATCAAACTACATAAATACATAAACTTGAAGATATACATTGTTTTTCTATTTTTTAACTCAAGTTCGCAAACAATATGATATGTATATTCATCACAGTAAGCACATTACCTATATTTGTATGTGTCTGATTTAGTACCTTATCTTTTGTTCACAGTGGTAGGTTTAAAATACTACTCTTTTTAATTCAAGAAAACATAGAACATAGAACAGTACAGCACAGTACAGGCCCTTTGGCCCATGATGTTGTGCCAACCTATTATCCTACTCCAGGATCAAAACTAACCCGCAAACCCTTCATTTTGCTCTCATCCATGTGCCTATCCAAGGGCCGCTTAAATGTGCCTTAGAATGTCCCTAGAAAAACCTTAGAATTCATTCTTAATCATTTTGATCTGGTTGACTAATTTTAATTGAAGCATGATAGCTATATCTTTAAAAATGAAAAAAAATACTGCAACTGACTGAAAACAGGCTAACAAAGAGAAGAGCTGTGACACCACCACCCTCCCCCTCACCTGACAATGCAAAAACAGGTGGATGATTGAAACTCTCTTCCATAAATGGCAGTTGATGGTGGTCCATTACTTAATTTTAAATCTGAGATCCATAGATTGCTGTTAACTAAAGATATTGAGGAATATGGAGAAAGGTTCCAATCAGGATTGGGTCACAGATAAATCATGATCTCACCAAAAAGTGGGGCATGCTTAAGGCTCATTCATGTTTCTCTGTTACTATTCACATGTGCCTTGAGAAGACTGTGTTAAGTCATTTCAGGGTTCAGTTAAGAGTCAATCAAGATTGCTTGAGACTGGAGGCACATATAGGTCATGTCAGATAAGGGCTGCAAGTTTCCTTCCCTTAACAGATATGAAGGAAGATGTGGAGGTACCGGTGTTGAACTGGGTGGACAAGGTCAGAAGTCACACGACAACAGGTTATAGTCTAACAGGTTTATTTGAAATCACAAGCTTTTTGAGTACTGCCCCTTCATCAGGTGAAGTGAAGAATGAACGAATTGGGGTTTTATGGCAATCTAATAGGTGCAGAGATACTTTTATAGATGCTACTACTTTTATTTCCAGTCTTTGTAAACAGAATCCAAATTGTGAAATTGGTATGGTGAAAACTGAGCTCATGTTCTCTGAATTATCTAGTTGTCTAGTTAAATTGTCCAGTAACAATGTATCCTAGTACATTTACGATCCCAAGAACACTTTGACCACTGATTGAGCTGGGTGCCCTGTCAAGGAAGCCCCACCCTGTAAAATCTAGCAGGATGAAGTGAAGTCCATAAAAGATCAGTTTTAAATTTGCATTTGTCAGGGGGAAGAAATGGTGGGAAAAGAAGGAGTATTGTTCCAGATCCCATATGGAAAGTCTGGACCTGCAGCTTAAGGAACACTCCACAACCTCCCATCCTTACTTCCACAAATGACACTTTCCAAACAATATTTTATTGTCTTTCTTACTCACAAAATACTGTTAAAATTCATCTTCTGAAATGTACCTGTGCATGGGTGGGTGGATTCCAGGCTGACCAATATTCACCTTTTTCGACTGGATGATAGTGTTCTATTACCATAATGAGAAATCCAGTACCATGTATTCTTTCTAATCCAGCATTCCTGAAGTAGCCAATCCAATTGATTAATTATTACAAATGTTTCTAGACTACACAATTTTTTTACGAATTTCCAGAAAGTGTGTACACTATTTTCATACAGCATGTTTTTTTGGAAATTTTAAAAACTGAAATAGTTGCCAATTTACATTAATCTACTACTGAGGTATGTTAGCAATATCTATAGCCAGATATATTTATTCACGGTATGTGGGCATCGCTGGCTAAGCCAGCATTTATTGCCTATCCCTAATTGCCCAGATAGCAGTTAAGAATCAACCACATTGCTGTGGGTCTGGAGTCACGTGTAGGCCAGACCAGGTAAGGTTGACAGTTTCCTTTCCCAAAGGACATTAGTGAACCAAATGGATTTCTCCAACAATCAACAACAGTTTCATGATCATCATTAGACTTTTAATTCCAGATTTTTTATTGAATTCAAATTCTGCCATCTGCCATAGCGGGATTGAACCCAGGTTGCCACAACCATTTCTGGCTCTCTGGATTAATAGTCTGGCGATACTACCACTTAGCAATTACTTATGTTGACAGTGGTAAAGAATTGTGTAGCTAATGCAATTTATAAAGGTTAGTGGAAAGAAAATAGGAAGAAGAAAAAGAAATTGTAATAATGGGAAATAAATTAAAATCTGTCCAAATGATTTACTGAAGTACTAAAGAAGAAAGGCACCGGATATCTTAAAAAGGAAGTCCAACAAAAAATAACTAAAAATCAAACCATCTTCTTTTAGAACTGATTATGTTTTCAGACATATGTTATGATCAGTTTCTCTCCCGAAGTATCAATAACATACATTTCTCTTTTGGCAAACAGTTTCTTTCCCCGATTCCAGACCCCAAAGGTTGGCAACTAAACTGTACACCTGCTATTATGCATTACAATGTGATTAAAATATTTGGAGAATTTGGCAAGTTCCAGACTTGAAACTATGCTGGAAGTGTAAGCGTGAATAGGAGTATGGGTACTGACTACCCCGTCCCCCCTGCTGATTGCTGTACACAGACATACTGGTGGTCAGCAGCTGGGCTCATAGGGTTGGAATCAAAAATATGCATTGCTTGATATCCGGTCAGATGGCATGAGCGCCTAGACATTGTTATTTTGTCAGGGGAAAGTACAGAAGGACACTTTGCAAAACATATGTACTGGTTGAGATGGGTGAAATGTGGCTCAGTGTTTTTTCAGGTGAAATAATATAAATTTGCTGTTGTCTGGTTTCAAGTGATAAAGCAGAAGATTTCAAAGAATGCATTCCATGTGTTACTTTGAGTACTCTGGTGTAAGTGAATTTCCAATATCAGGTGACAGTCAGAGATAAAGGAAGTCCCTATGCAGTCCATCAGAATTGTGATAGCTACTGACTCATGATGTTGTTATTACGTCCAACATATGTACATCAGAAGTATGCATCATTTAAGGCATTATAATCCCTTTGTGCTGTTGTCAAAATTGATTAATTGGGAATATACTGAACAATTATTTTGCACCTTTTTTTAATTAACAGCTAACCGTAAATTGAAACTGACTCGAAATAATGCCATGTTCAACACTGTAATATTTAATTTCCAAACTATTACATGAGAATTAAGAGAATGATTTGTTTAGCACCTTATTAACTTGAATAGCAATGGCAACAATGATGTAAAAGTAGTTAAAAAATTGGTATAATCTCCCCACAGATGCTGCCAGACCTTCGAGTTTCACCAGCAATTTTTGCTTTTGTTTCAGACCTCCAGCATCCACAGTTCTTTGTTTTGTATTAAAATGGTATTATTGAAAATTAAAATTTAAAAAAGTTAAATTAAATTAGCTCTATTGTCAAGTGCACTTGAATAAGTGCAGTGTAAACACGGCAATGTCGCCGCTTACGGTGCCATCTTAGGGACATGATACCTAGGTACAGATTCTTAAATATTTGGTACAATTGGAAAAATAATAAATAAAAGTCCAGCATAAGAATAAAGAGGAAAAAAATTCTCTATTTACAGTCATTTTGCCTCAGTCCGTGCCAGGACCTAGCCTCCATATCACACAAGGTCAAGTCTCTAGACCATACCAGGCTTCAAAATTTGAGGCCTTGCCTCCAGTCTGCAACAGCTTTGCCTCCGCACGACAGCCTCCGCTCCGGGACTCGCCTCCCCCGCGCCGGCCTCCGGTCCGGGACTCGCCTCCCCCGCGCCGGCCTCCGGTCCGGGACTCACCTCCCCGCGCCAGCCTCCGCTCTGGGATTCGCCTCCCCGCGCCGGCCTCCGCTCTGGGACTTGCCTCCCCATGACGGTCTCCAGTCTGGGACGCTGACTCCCCGCGACGGCCTCCAGTCCGGGACTCATCTCCCTGCACCGGCCTCCAGTCCGGGACTCGCCTCCCCATGACAGTCTCCATTCTGAGACTTGCCTCTCACATCAGACTCCGGTCCACAAGTCGCTTCCTCCATTCCACTCTGAGTAAGTTAAAATGTTAAGTTTAAAACAAAACACGAAACAGGAAAAAAGAGAAGAGAAAAAGAAAAAGAACGAGCAGAGCAGAGGAACTCCACCTGGAGCATCCAACTCTGCTGCCACCTTAGACAAGAGTCAGTGTTTTCTGTAATACTGAAAAGTTTGTTAGTATTTTCAACTCTCTGTCCTGGTGAAACTGAGTCCGGTACTGAGTAGGGAATGGAAAGGATGAAGAAGCAAGCTTTGCTGTGGATCTTTAACTGATCAATACTTTAACAATATTTGCATCCCAGTTCCAGAAATCAAAACGACTCATTCAGGTTGCGTGGGAACAGGCTCTGGATCTGTCAAAGGAAAGGTTCCAGTGAAAGGTACTCCTGCAGGGGTGAGGAATGCTCAATAATTCATGGATCATTGAGTTTGCAGCAACAAGAAAAACAACGACTAGACCTGAAAAGGCTCCTCTGTAGGTCTCTAATTCTTAACTGGAAGTACTGCTGTGTTATTTGAAGAACTGCAGTTGGCATCTTTTCCCAAGTACAGATGGAAGAGGTCATCCTCTCCAACCTAGCAGGTAAGGCTAGAAGTGGCCAAGGAAGTCAGCAGCGGAAACATAGCCCCTCTAATTTAGGGACAGAGCGCAAAATGAATTCGGAACCTCACGTGAGTGAAAAAGGGAGTGATATGCTACTCTGATTTTCCCTGCATTCTCCTGCATAACAATCCTCATACATAACTTGCAACTTTATTCATCCCATTTTCTGCAGGAGTTCTGTACTAGAAGGCTCCAGATGTCAGTAAAAACCTGCTATAAATATCTAAGCCTTCCGAAATACTGATGCTCGCACATTGAGAAAGTTGGTCCTCTGCCTGGAGACCATTTGTCGGAGGGGGTGGGGTGGCAGTCTCCCATTGAGTGCAAACTTTACATTCATCCTTTATGATTTATGGATTGGCCTATGGCTGAGTAGAGGTCCACTGATGCTGGAGCTGATGTTCCTCCTGTTGCTGTCGCTACTGTTAGTGTTGGTGCTCCTCTTGATCCTCATCAGAAGCGCAAGGTGGAGCTGAAAAAGCTGCTGGCAGGCCATGGTGTTTGCTGGCAGCAGGGAAAGCCAATGAAGGGGACTGAAGTACAAAACCAGGAAAATACTTGCTGGAATAGGAAGTAATTGTCTTTCATCCCTCAAGCATGATTTATTATTTAATTACATGTTGGATCTATATTTAATATTTGTTTCATAATATATCATACCCACACAAAAATCTAAAACTTAAAACAAAAATCTATTGATTCGAGTCTTGAAAAATTTTATGAATCCAGAATCCACTACCTTTCATGAGAAAGGTGGTCCAAGTTTCACTACCTTAATCGTGAAAAAATGACATTTGATTTCACTCCCGAATGGCCTTGCTCTTTGTAAAATTATGCCATCATGTTCTGAATTCTCTCACAGCTATAAAGAGGATAAGAAGGATCAATGGAATACAATGGAATACAAATATTAGTCGTGTGTACCTTGTATACATTGACTACTTCATCCAATAAATAATCACCCATATTTCTTGTTTCCTTCCAATGTAAGTTTCTGAGATTCATATTGTTTAGAATATTTATTTCCTTCCTCATTCTTCCATGTTCTTTTTGTCTGTGGTAAAGTACAGCTGCTCAACACTACAGAAATACGCAGAGCACTCTCAACTGCTACTGCAGAAGGTAGAAATACTAATCCTAATCTATTTACCTTTTTGTGTAAAAGTTTCAAATAATCTTAATGTCAGACCACATATATTTTATTTGTTGAGCTAAAAATATCTATTTGTAACTTTACAGCAGACCCACTATATCCAGTCTACGAGAAGATGATTATTCCCTTGTCAACCATGCAGTAAGATTCAGTCCAGTTTCATAAGAAGTGACAATAATAATTTACTTAGTTTTCTCTCTTTCCAAGAAGCATCATGGTTCCTCAATGTAAATGGTCAGAAATAGATTTAGGTAAGTATCTCTTATGTTCATGCCATGATGACAGAAACATAGCAGACTTTAATTATTGTCATGATCATACTTTGCTTCCTTAATCCATTGGTTGAAAGTGCAATCTATTACTGATCTTCATAAAACCCCAAGTATGATTATTAGGGTTGACTTTAACTCACTGTCTTGCAGAAACAGGAATTAAAGCTCTGACTATTCAGCTTTAGATCTGTCTCAAAACCTTTTTTCATATTGAAAATACATGTCTTTCTTGCTTTGTGACAGTCTACCAAAGATGATCCTATCCACAATTCCCAATGATTACCAAATTGCACTGAAATGTATTTTTGAAAGTTTGCTGTATCTTATGGACTATGTTTATGCTTAAATTAAATTTTTATAATGTATCTTTCTACTTATGTATACTTTTCAACCTGTAAATAACTAAATTTTGCCCTGAAAATTTTGTCGGATGATGTGGCATCTTTTCTCTGTCAGGAAAATGCACTGGGAATCCTATGTAATTTCTGAGCACCATGCAGAGTTCGGGGTTTTTCTCAACCCTATGAAAGATTATCTGTTGCAATTTTGATGCAGTTTTTGGTTCACTGGACACAGTTTCCATAAGCATAATCAATCTTTTTGCCTTAAACAGAAAACCAAAGTGTTGGGAGACAATCTAACAGGAAATGAAATGTTGAGAAGCTTTGAGAAAACAAGAAGAGGTACTAACGTGTGCATTAATAGACAGTGAGGGACATTTCTAGGTGTACTATCAAATTGATGTTCCATATTGGTAAGAAATATTTAGATAGAAGTCTGAAAAGAGGCAAAATTGTTCAAAAAGTAGCAAGTTGTCAGAGAATCTGGGGTCCATCCTGTGTTGTTTTAGGCATTTCTGACTTGTCACTGAAGATTCGGTGTTCAGCCGCCCAAGTGTATCACTTGTTTAAGGCTGCTTTAACAATGTCATGAGTCATTATTTTCAGAGTCCTAATTTGACAAGCTGCCAATGAGCAGCGAGAGTATCATTGTTGTGACTGCACAGAGACCAATTAACTTTATTACTTAACTGCACCCACATCTAGTTGTGGTCTGTACGTACCAAATAATACCTGAAAATGACCGATTTCTATCCAATGGACTTCTTATGAAAAATTACAATATGATGATTAGAAACAAGAAGATAACTTTTTCCTATCAATATGGTTTTAAGGCCAAATGTGTTTTTATTTCTGGCATCCTAATTGGTTTATATTGGCAGTGACCATTACTAAATTATATATAAGTATGAGCAGGTGGAGAAGAGTAATTTTGGTAGATAAGGTATCCATGTATTTCTGTTGTTAGCTTCAATGTTTGGAACATTTGATATTGCAACTGATGAGTTATAGTATTTATACAACTATAAAGTTATTCCTGGTGCCGTGATTCCACAGCTAACACTGGCTAAATCTTCTAAAGTTTCACGTAACAAAGACTTGCATGTTTGAGACAGCATGTGGTCAACTGTGTTTCTTTTCTCAGTCAAATGAGAAGAAATAGATCTTGAAATAAATACCATTTATTGGAAAATAGCCAGAAGTGGTTTTATGGACAGCCATGATTTAAATAATGTAGATCTGAAAGGAAAGATGAATTCAGGGCATGCATGGTATCAATTTGCAGTCATAAGAAACAATCTTGTATGAGATTTCATTTAAAAAGAAATAGTCTTTTGTCTAAGCAAAGACTGGACAATGCATTATTCACAGAACACCTGTGAGGCTCTAATTTCTGGATCTTGTGTTCAGGGTTAACTGTCACCAGCTCCTCCTTACAAAATGAACTGTAATGTAACAGTCCAATGATTCTTTAAGTTAAGAATTTGAGAGACAATGCCTTCAATCTTGAGCTGAAATATTTTGTTTAATGTGACAGCTGGAGCATTTTCATTATCATATCATACACACTAAACTCACTGGTAAATCAAGACAACTCGGCAGAAGTGATTGACATATCAGTGTCAGTGTACTTCATCTGCAACCATGATCATGCATCAAATTTTAAGAAAATATCCTGCAATTTTTGAAACTGCCTTTCTTACAATAATTTCTACACGCAAAAGGAAACAAAAGAAAAATTACAAATAAAGTTGAAAAAAAGTGCTCCTGCTCTTCAGTCCCATAAGCAGAGCTAGAAAAGATTTTCTTTCTTTAATTGCTGGATTTCCTTGAGCTAGGGAACCCGGTTGGCCAGGGTTAAAGCTGGAAGTGAGTTAACGTCTGAGGCACTCAGCCACTTTAAAATCTTTAAATGACCTACCCATATCCTCCAAGGGAGTTGATTGCCTGTACCCTCATCCAGCCTCCATATACACTGGAAGTGAAAAGTTCAAGTAGTTAAGATTTCGAGTTTGATGTTTTAAATCTTTTTAACATATCATCCTACCCAAACTAACCAGTATTGGAGGGTTAGAATCCCACCACTGGCCAAATGTCTATTAAACATTTTGCATTGAATTGCATAGCCCTTTCCAAGATTAATTCATTTAAAGTTAGACAGCAGGAGTGTGATTATTATAAGCCTATAGTTAACCCTGTCATCTTTGCACTATTGCAATTCTAAGGCATATTCATATACAATTTTTCATATCTAAAAAAAATTTCCAAAACCCTTTACAGCTATTGAAACCTTTTGAAGTATAATCATTGTTGTATAGTGGGTGAGGATGGAGAAGAGGTAAGTGCTTCTCCAGCACTGTATGGGACGGAGGAGCAGGAGCACTTCCTCTCATCCCTTCAAACAAATCCACTTACACTCCCCCTTCCACAGTTGCTTCCCCACAATTGTGTTTCTTCATTATCAGACCACTGCGACTTAACCCTATGATAATTATGCCATCACCATCCATTGAAATTGCAGTTTTATCCCCAAGATCACCAATGACTCACTCTTCATGTTTGTAATGTCCCTGTAATCACTGACCCTTCAATCACATCTATTTTCAACACTGGTGGCTATCCACCAGTCTCCAGATCAGTCCATACCCACCTGCTAGCTTCTCGGTCGTGATTTCTTCTGGAGGGATTTCTAACTGACAGGGATCCCTGCCATCAACCCAAGTATGAGTTCTGTTGATGAAAAGCTTGCACACTGCAGAGTAGGCCACACGTGGCATTTGGGGCTACAATCGGAACTTTTCCTCTACCTCACTTGAAAATTCCGCCAAAGACTGGAACTTCAGACATTTCATAATATAGCAGATCATTTCATATTTGTTAATTTTTTTTTCTAATCAACCTGTTCAGAGATGTTATTACTTACCTCTGGAGCAGGTGGGACTTGAACCCGGGCCTCTCGCTCCAGAGGTAGGGAAACTGCCACTGCACCATTATATTTGTACACTTTGCAGAACACCTACGCTCGGTTCGCACTAAACAACTGCACCTCCCAGTCGCGAATCATTTCAACTCCCCTTCCCATTCCGCAGACGACGTGTCCATCCTGGGCCTTCTGCAGTGCCACAACGATGCCACCCGAAGGTTGCAGGAACAGCACCTCATATTCCGCTTGGGAACCCTGCAGCCCAATGGTATCAATGTGAACTTCACAAGCTTCAAAATCTTCCCACCCCCTACCGCATCCCAAAACCAGCCCAGCTCGTCCCCGCCTCCCTAACCTGTCCTTCCTCCCACCTATCCCCTCCTCCCACCTCAAGCCCCACCCCCATCTCCTACCTACTAACCTCATCCCGCCCCCTTGACCTGTCCATCCTCCCTGGACTGACCTATCTCCTCCCTGCCTCCCCACCTACATTCACCTTTACTGGCTCCATTCCCGCCTCTTTGACCTGTCTGTCTCCTCTCCACCTATCTTCTCCTCTATCCATCTTCTATCCGCCTCCCCCTCTCTCCCTATTTATTTCAGAACCCCCTTCCCCTCCCCTATTTCTGAAAAAGGGTCTAGGCCTGAAACGTCAGCCTTCCTGCTCCTCTGATGCTGCTGGGCTGCTGTGTTCATCCAGCTCTACACCTTGTTATCTCAGGTTCTCCAGCATCTGCAGTTCCTACTATCTCAGCCATATAAATACTGTGGCTACAAGAGTAGATTTGGAATCCTCTGTTGAGTAACACACCTCCTGTCTCTCCTAGGTCGGTCCACCATCTACAAGGCACAAGTCAGTTGTGTGATGGAACACTTTCCACTTGTACTTCCCAAAACTCTCAAATATTTGACACAATTAAAGACAAATCATCCTGCTTGCTTCACCATTCTAAACACTTGCTCTCAAAGCACAGTGGAAGCAGTATGTACCATATACAAGATGCATTGCAAAAACTCACCAAGGCTTGTTTGATAGCATCTTCTAAACCCACAATCACTATCGCCTGTAATTACAAGGACTGTAGATGAATAGGAATAGGCCACTTGCAATGCATCACCCCCACCCCCCACCAAACCACACTAGGAACTGTATTACTGCTGCCTGATCAGAACCTGCTACCTCCCTTTGTAACAGCACTGTCAGTATACAAACACCATATGGACCACAGCAATTCAAGAAGGCAGCCCACCACAACCTCCTCTCAAGGGCAAGTTTGAATGGAGAAGAAATGCTGGCCCAGCCAACGATACCCACATACCCATTTATAAAAATCACTTGAACAAGAAATGAACAGATGGCAATTATATATGGCATGAATTTAACCTTCTTTATTGCATATGCCACTTCGGTGTGAAATTTAGTTTCTAAATAGGAACGTTTAAATCTAGCAGATGACATGAAAGTTATCCAAAACGTTGATGGGAAAATTGTGACAGAATTGTATTAGATAAAGGAGGTGCATTAAAAAAAGCACTACTGAAAGTCATCTGGTCCAGCTGGAATGTATCATGGGTTGCTGAAAGAAGTAGAGAATCAGCAGAGGCATTGGTTACAATCTTTTAAACGTTATTAAGTACAGGAGTACTGGCAGTTGACTGGAGGATTATTAATACTATATTCACGAAAGGGGAGGGAGATAAAACAAGAAACTACAGACCAGTCAACCTAATATTGGCAATGGAGAAGTTATTGTAAACCACTATCATGAGCAAAATATCTTCTTTTTGAAGAAACATAAATTTGTTAAAGGCAAAACATGTCCACAAATTTTAATTGATGAGGTAACCAAGAAGAGTGAGTGAAGTATTGCAATAGTCTAATGTATGGGCTTTTAAAACAATTTTAACAAATAGCCACACAGGATTTTTTTTATTCAGAACCGTGGAATTAAGGGTGAAATAGTAGTTTGAATACAAAATTAGTTCAGAGACGTGAAACAAAGCGATGAATGTTTTTCAGACAACATGTGATCTGCAGTGCTGTTCCCTGAGGACCAGTTTTGGGTTCATTATTCTCAGCAATTTTAACAAATGGCCAAGGGCCAGATGAAGACATCAACATTACAAAGTTTTCAGATGATACAGAACTTAGCAAATATATGGTGATGAAGATAATTGCAGAATTCAATACAGCACAGACAGGATGGTGAAATAGAAGCAAGCACGACATACAGTGATTAGCATGAAATAGTGCAAGTAATGTGATAACGCAGTGCGGAGCTGGAGGAACACAGCGGGCCAGGCAGCACCAGAGGAGCAGGAAAGTTGATGTTTCGGGTCGGGACCCTCCTTCAGATCCGAAACGTCAACTTTCTTGCTCCTCTAATGCTGCCAGGTCTGCTGTGTTCCTTCAGCTCCACACTGTGTTATCTCTGACTCCAGCATCTGCAGTTCTTACTATCTCTAAGAGCAAGTAATGTGCTTTTGAAGGACTGATATGGAAAGACAGCAGACTATCCAAAGCGCAATGAACAAAGAGAGCTTGATGTCCATGTTTACAGATCTTTAAAGGTGGCAGGCCATGTTGATAAGGTGGTTAAAATATTGGGTTATTTAGGTTTATGATAAGAGAAATAGAACATAAAAGCAAGAAACTTATGATAAAATTTTGTAAATCCCTGGTCAGGCCTCAGCAAAGTGAACAATTCTGCACCCCACATTTCAGGAAATACGTAAAGGCCTTGAAAGATTTCAAAAGAGGTTTACAAGTATATTAAAAAAAGGATGAAGGATTTAAGTTGAACCAAAAGGTTGTAAAAGTAAGGAGTATTCTCCTTGAAGCAGAGAAGCAAAAAAGGTGACATAAGAGATTTTGAAGAAGATCCAATTTTTTGATAGGAAAATGATTCCCTATATGAGAATTTCATAATCAGAGGTCATTGCATTAAAATTATTGTCAAAAAGATTTGGGGGGAAGCTGAGGTTATCCTATTCAGAATTGATAGGATCTATAAAGTTCTTTCTGTAATGGTGGTGGTAGTTGCTTCCATAAATCATTTTAAGAAAGAGTTAGACAGATACTTGAGAATGATGAAATAGAGTTATAGACAAAAAGTAGGTTTTTGAGATTAAGCATAGCTGCTCTTTTCAAAGATTTAGCACAGGTGGAAAGGGCCAAAAAGGCTTTTTCCCTTATTGTAAAGTTTTTATGATTCTGTAAGATAAACAGTAAATGACTTGATTGTTTAATACAGAATGAGTGCAGCGATGAAGTATAGAACAAGGAGTTTTAAGCACAGTGGCTCTGTGTTACTAGTGCAGGTGAATAAGATAGTCAGGCATTAGTTAATGATGATCTCTCACATTTCTTCAAGATACTGAAGTGGTCTTCTGCTGCTTTCTCAATTTTCTCCTCTACTTCTGACTCATCAAGACTGCAGTTACTGTTACAACAAGGTGCAGGGCTGGATGAACACAGCAGGCCAAGCAGCATCATAGAAGCAGAAAGGCTGATGTTTCGGGCCTAGACCCTTCATCAGAAAAGGGTCTAG
>NC_063332.1:109415857-109445754 GCF_021869965.1 Rhincodon typus
GATGGCCTGCTGTGTTCATCCAGCCCTGCACCTTGTTGTCTCGGATTCTCCAGCATCTGCAGTTCCTACTATCTCTGATTTTATTTAATGCTTTTTGCCAAAATGAAGAATTTCACATTTTCCCAAATTGTACTGCATTTGCCAACTCACCCTACCTTCTCTCTGTAGCTTCCTTATGTCTTCTTCGCAATTTACTTTCTTATCTATCTTTGTGACATTAGCAAATTTAGTAACCATATCTTTAGTTTCTTTATTCAATCTAAATTGAAAAAAAAGTTGAGACCCTAGCACTGATCCCTGCAACATACAACTCTTTACATCCTGCCAGCCAGAAATGACCCATTTACGTTTACTGTGTGTTTCCTGTCAGGTAGCCAATTTTTTTATCCATGCCAATGTTAACCAATTCATCATGAGCTGTTATTTTGCGGAATAAAATTTAATGTGGCTCTTTATGAAAAGCTTTCTAGAAATCTAACTGCAGTATGTCCACTGATTCCCCTTCATCCACAGCATATGTCAATTTGACAACAATTATTGCCAATACTCCAGGAAAACATGCTTGGCAAATTGGCATAATTGAAAAGACACAAATATAGATGAAAATAAAACCATGTACGTTATTCAACACAAAATAAAACACTTTTTTTCTGTCACTAAACAACAGCAACTTATTTTAAGAATTCAGAATTGGTTATTGCACAGGCATCAATTTTATGAGTTAGTTGCTCGTGAGATTGCACATTAAGTTGTCATGTTATTTGTGTTTTAAATTGGGCCAAAGTTGTATTTCTGAAAATGGGAAAACTGAGCTGCACACTCAAAACTGGAGTAGAAATAGAAATACTACAAATAACAAGTCATGTAGCGTCTTTGGAGAGATGGATGTAGGGTTACCATTATCAGGATACAAGATCGGTTTTGATGCAGATTTGTAGTTGTAAGGCTCTGGATTGCCTGCAGAAACTAGGAAATTGTGGTCGTAACATATGCAGATTAATGGAGATATAGAAATAATTTGTATCGATGTTCCAAAGCTAAGATTACTCACATTATTGTATTGTTTCTTTACTGATGCTATTACTTGGATCGCTATTAGGGGATAGAGAGGTTTTCGGTGTAGATTTTAAACAAATTATTTTTTCCTAGTGTTTGGACTTATACATGATATCCACATGTATATGCTTTTTATGACCATGAGGCAAACACTGATGCCAGTTATACAACTGGGCCCCCGGGGAGATCTTCCTGCATGGCAGTTGGTGTGGCAACGGTAAGATGTTTCAGTCATCTTTCTGTGCTCCTGAAGATTGAGAACGATTGATGTAACAGCTTCAGCCACCACAGACTTGGTCAACTTGAAAGACATTAGAACCTTCTTTTACCTTGAGAACTCTGCAGACAATTTTTATTACTGAAAGTGTGGCCCAGAAGGCACCACTTATGAAAGGTTATAGAAAGCAAATCTTGAAATAAGAGCTATACATATCAGGTATTTAAAATAAAGAGGGTGAAATAAAAATTCGGTGATATAAAATAATTCTGGTGAATAGCAGCAGATGTGGTGTTAACTCAGAGGAAAAACTTAACTGAAGCAGGATACTGATGATGGGAGCAAAAAAGAACACGAGATGACCACATCATAGCATCCAACATAAAACATAAGTGAAGCAATGTGCTATTGTGAAAAAAAACTCTGGTGATTTACCTTGTAAATTTGCCTGCCTTAACTATGGGAATATAGAATGTATTAAATGAAGAACATTTCATTTTCCACAATTAGCACATGAGTTTGATTAACTTTTAACTGTATGCAGAAGCATACTTTGCATCCTACAATGAATTTTGGCAATGGACACAATGCAGCAGAACTTGATTCAATTAAAAATTGTGAGTAATCAGCAGAAGTATTCCAGAAATTCCATATTGTAACTACTATTGATTTTCTACAATTTGTCCCATTTGTGAAAAGAACATTTCATTTGTCAAATAACCTACATCAAGATGTTCAAAATTTAGCTAGATACCATCTCAGGTTATACAATTCTAACAATCTAAGTATGTTATGGGTGTTGACAAACGCTTATCAATATGTACGCATAATTGCATAACCTGGGATTCAAGCAAGGTTTTTCATCATTGAATATTTGTTTCTTTTGCAAATGCCTTTGCCTTTTCAGACTGTTCAGATTCTTAAAAATGCATTAGGTGATGACGCGTAAAATGAATTACTAAACTGCTTTACTTTGAGGCAATTTGATGTTCTGATGATACTTATTCAGCTAAACTCCTTTAGACTGAGGACTGAGCAATGATGGCAAGCCTGCCAAATGCCTTTTTAACCACCCTATCTATATGTGATGCAAACTTCAAAGAATGATGTACGTGAACGCCTCAGTCCCTCTTCTACAATACTACTCAAGGCCCTACCATTAATTGTATAAGGTCTACCCTGGTTTGTTGTAACAAAATGCAATAGATGACTGTATCTATGATAATATTAATGGCAGAGCAGGCTGAAAGGGGTTAAATGGTCTACTTCTGCTCCTAGTTTCTATGTTTTTATTATTAGTACAATTTTTTTATTCATTCACAGAATGTGGGTATTGCCCATCCCTAATTGCCGAAAGGACAGTTAAGATCAACCGCATTGCTGTGGGTCTGGTAAGTATGACAGATTTCCTTCCCTAAAGCACATTAGTGATCGAGATGGGTTTTTAATAACAATCGACATTTGTTATACAATTGCCCTGAGGCTCACCTTTTTAATTCCAGATACTTTTCCTTAGCATGAATTTCACCATTTGCACTGGTGGGATTTAAACCCAGGTCCACAGAACATTAGCTTGGGGTGCTTGATTACTAGTTCAGCAACATTACCATTATGCCACCAGCTCCCTTGAAGCTGTAAAACCCACTCCCCTAGTCAGGTAAGATTCCCTCACACCTCTGGAGTCAGCTGAATTTAGAAATGAGCAGGCTTCAGAAAAGGAAACTTACACTTTACCCAATGTTTTCAGTTAAAATTTAGTCAATTTTCTGAAATCTCTTTTCTCATGTGAACTGGGCTGCTCTCTCATTAGTGAGACACAATTGGTGGTGAGTTGAACCTAAGGGTCACCAGGCCTTAGGCAAGGGACAAGGTTGAGAAGGTGGGACCTTCAAGGTGACCTCAGCTGGTATGGAAATTGAACCTGCACTGTCGGCCTCACACTACATTGCAAACCAGCCATTCAGCCAAATATGCTTAAAGCCACAAAAGTTCAAGTAAATTTTCTTCCTAAATTCAGTTCTGAGGAAGGGTCACTGGACCTGAAACGTTAACTCTGATTTTCTTCTTCACAGATGCTGCCAGACCTGCTGAGCTTTTCCAGCAACTTCTGTTTATGAACAGAATTTAATACTCTGCCCTGTGGCTACTTTAATGGTGGAGAACATTTGATTGGGCAGGATGATGGCGTTGGGGTCCTACTTGCCCTTAGCCTATGGTAAGAAGGGTCATGGGTGGTGTTCTTGTTTGGCCACCAAGTGAAGAGTGAAAGTGGATAATTAATTCCACTTAAGAGACTCATCTCTCTGTCATTATTATTTACCTATTGGTGGGCAATATGAATCGCTGTACAGGAAGCCAAATAAAACAGTACTCCATCAGGGTTTCTTCAGGACTTTGGGGGATGGGGTCTTCTTTCAAGGGCAATCAGTGACAGGAGTGCACTGAGAGTCATCCTCTACTCCTGTTGCTGACTCATCTTGTCTGCAATCCCCTTGCGTAATCATGCACCTATGCCTGAGTCCATTGGCAATCCCAGGCCTTGGGCTACTGTGGCTGTGCTAGGAATAACTACGAATTCCCTAGTTGCACTGCTAAGCAATAAGGAGTAGTAGTTTCTGACTAAAAGCTCTTGGTGACTGGACTTCCATTCCTGGGGTCCTTGATGCCAAGCAAGGCCTGCTCTTGATCCTTAAAAGCCTGATTGACACTTAATTTAGGGGCTTTTCCCAAGTCCTCTGACACTTTGATTAAATACCGTCCAGAGTTAACATGTCAGACCTGTGACCTTTCAGATATTCAGCATTTGTGGTACTTAATGCGTTCATATTAAAATAGGATATGTTTGCGAGTTCAAGGAGATAGGCGAAGTGTTTTAAACACTATGTTAATGGTATCACATTGTTATTATTTAATTAAAACCATAGCTAGCTATTTGTTACAATATTTGTTAAAGTGAAAAAAAATGACACTCACTCAGATAAATGTAACTGTAGTAATACACAAAGGTTTGTAGTAAAGCTAAAGAGTTTTACCATTACTAAAAGAATCCTGTTTATAAGGAACATATCACATCAATAAAGAAAAAGAAATAAAATTTGCCCAGCTGCTAAATAGTGTAGATTTTCTCTGAGGCAAATTGTTGTGATATTACATGTATCTGGGCAAGCATGTACCTTTAAGTACCTTTAAGGGATGATATCAGTGTGACATTATGCTATTTGAGATATTCCTGTATAATGGTTTCAGCTCCTACTTGAATAGCTACTGCTGTCATTTGTAATGTCTCAAGAAAGTCAGTGGTCAACCAGACCGAGCACAATCCTCTGAAGTATCACCCAGTCTCAAAGTTCGTTTTAACAGAGCTAACATGACTCGAGAGGACACATCACAATTGTAACACCAAACTCATTGTAGTGTTGCAAATTAGTACATCGTGTTTAAATTGCTCTACTCCAAAACTGTACTTCAGCCATTAATTTGGTGGCAGAGGCTAAGTCCATTGCAACTGAATGCAGTTAGTGAAACAAAAGCCCAAATCAAACTCAAATAAAATTGTTGGAGAAATTCAGCAGGTCTAGCAGCATCTGTGGAGAGAAAACAGAGTTAACATTTCGAGTCCAGTGACCCTTCTTGAGAACTGCCTCAAGTCTCAGTTACATAGAAACTGTGGACCCCAATGACTGTAACTTTTATAAGTAAATTGGCTTAAAGTAAATGATATTTCTCCAAATTGGGAGGAAACGTGAGCTTTGAATAAAATAAGTAGACAATGTACTTCCGTGAATTTTGTCAACAGATTCAGAAATTTGATCAACCAAAAACTTGATTCCATGAGCTTTAGATGTGGCATACTTTTAACAGATGACAACATATATAATATACCTTCTTCCTGTTAAATATATTCTCAAAAGATTAACATTTTTCCCCTGCATAAATAAATCACACATAAATTTAATAATAAATAACAATAAAGGCAATGGGACAGATATTCAGCTGACACCTACATCTATGTTGGAAAAGCATGAGCATCTCATGCCTGAATTGGCAAATAACTATACATTTATAAATATTAAGCTCCCACACTCTCACATTAGCAGGGGGAGGGAGTATTTAATTCCAGAACATCCAAATAAAATTTGCAAACAAAACTCACATAATGTATAAAATTTTACCATGCTTTCTCTGCTGCTTTCTTTTTTCATTAGAAATAAAATGATGATAACTTTTGTTACAGAGATAGTAGGAACTGCAGATGCTGGAGAATCTGAGATAACAAGGTGTAGAGCTGGATGAACATAGCAGGCCAAGCAGCATCAGAGGAGCAGGAAGGCTGACGTTTCGGGCCTAGATGCTTCTTCAGAAATGGGGGCGGCGAAGGGTGTTATGAAATAAATAGGGGGAGAGGGGGAGGCGGATAGAAGATGGATAGAGGAGAAGATAGGTGGAGAGGAGACAGATAGGTCAAAGAGGCGGGGATGGAGACAGTAAACGTGAGTGTAGGTGGGGAGTTAGGGAGGAGATAGATCAGTCCAGGGAGGACAGACAGGTCAAGGGGGCGGGATGAGGTTAGTAGGTAGGAGATGGGGGTGGGGCTTGAGGTGGGAGGAGGGGATAGGTGGGAGGAAGGACAGGTTAGGGAGGCGGGGATGAGCTGGGCTGGTTTTGGGATGCGGTAGGGGGAGGGGAAATTTTGAAGCCTGTGAAGTCCACATTGATACCATTGGGCTGCAGGGTTCCCAAGCGGAATATGAGTTGCTGTTCCTTCAACCTTCGGGTGGCATTGTTGTGGCACTGCAGGAGGCCCAGGATGGACATGTCGTTTGAGGAATGGGAGGTGGAGTTGAAATGGTTCGCGACTGGGAGGTGTAGTTGTTTCGTGCGAACCAAGTGTAGGTGTTCTGCAAAGCGGTCCCCAAGCCTCCGCTTGGTTTCCCCGATGTACAGGAGGCCACAACGGGAACAGCGGATGCAGTATAGCACATTAGCAGATGTGCAGGTGAACATCTGCTTGATGTGGAAAGTCTTCTTGGGGCCTGGGATGGGGGTGAGGGGGGAGGTGTAGCGGCAGGGGTAGCACTTCCTGCGGTTGCAGGGAAAAGTGCCAGGTGTGGTGGGGCTGGAGGGGAGTGTGGAGTGGACAAGGGAGTCACGGGAGAGAGTGGTCCCTCCGGAAAGCAGATAAGGGTGGGGAGGGAAAAATGTCTTTAGTGGTGGGGTCGGATTGCAGATGGCGGAAGTGTCGGAGGATGATGCGTTGGATCCGGAGGTTGGTGGGGTGGTACGTGAGGACGAGGGGGATTCTGTTTTGGCTGTTATTGCAGGGAAGGGGGTGAGGGATGAGTTGCGGGAAATGCAGGAGACATGGTCGAGGGCATTCTCGACCACTGAGGGGGGGAAGTTGCAGTCTGTGAAAAATGAGGACTCTGAGATGTACGGGAGTGGAATGCCTCATCCTGGGAGCAGATGCGGCGGAGGTGAAGGAATTGGGAATAGGGGATGGCATTTTTGCAGGAAGGTGGGTGGGAGGAGGTGTATTCTAGGTAGGGGTGGAGGTTAGATAGACCTTAGGTTTAGGGTAAAAGTTCGGCACAACATCGTGGGTCGAAGGGCCTGTACTGTGCTGTACGGTTCTATGTTCTATGTTCTATGTTCTATTCTAGGTAGCTGTGGGAGTCGGTGGGCTTGAAATGGATATCAGTTTCTAGGTGGTTGCCAGAGATGGAGACAGAGAGGTCCAGGAAGAGAGAGAGGTATTAGAGATGGTCCAGGTGAACGTAAGGTTGGGGTGGAAGGTGTTGGTGAAGTGGATGAACTGTTCGAGCTCCTCATGGGTGCACGAGGCGGCGCCGATACAGTCATCAATCTAACGGAGGAAGAGGTGGGGTTTAGGGCCAGTGTAGGTACGGAAGAGGGATTGTTCCACGTAACCTACAAAGAGGCAGGCATAGCTTGGGCCCATGTGGGTACCCATGGCCACCCCCTTTGTCTGTTGGAAGTGGGAGGAATTGAAAGAGAAGTCGTTGAGGGTGAGGACGAGTTCGGCTAGGTGGATGAGAGTGTCAGTGGAGGGGGACTGGTCGGGCCTGCGGGACAGGAAGAAGCGGAGGGCCTTTAGGCCATCTGTATGGGGAGTGCAGGTATATAGGGACTGGATGTCCATCGTAAAGATGAGGTGTTGGGGACCAGGGAATTGGAAGTTCTGGAGGAGGTGGAGGGCGTGGGTGGTGTCATGGATGTAGGTAGGGAGTTCCTGGACCAAGGGGGAGAAAATGGAGTCTAGACAGGTGGAGATAAGTTCAGTGGGGCAGGAGCAGGCGGAGACAATGGGTCGACCAGGGCAGTCAGGTTTGTGGATTTTGGGAAGGAGATAGAAGCGGGTGGTACGGGGTTGGGGAACGATGCGGTTGGAGGCTGTGGGTGGGAGGTCACCTGAGGTGATGAGGTTGTGGATGGTTTGGGAGATGATGGTTTGGTGGTTGGGGGTGGGGTCATGATCAAGGGGGCGGTAGGAGGAGGTGTCGGACAGTTAGCGCCTGGCCTCGGCGATGTGGAAGGAATCAGAGCTACAGAATCTCAAACAATCTGCAAAGTTAAGGATTGTCAAATCGAGTATCCAATTAGTAACGTGAACAGGTCTGTTTTTAAATTAAAATTGTTGCGTCCAACCAAGGGTGTGGGTAAATAAAGAAGGGGAGCCAGTTTACCCTTCCTCACCCTGGAGTTTAACAGACTGTAGTGCTCAATTTGGAAACTACAACTGCGCCTCCCTTGTCCGCAGGTTTTATGGTGAGGTTGGGATTGGAGCGGAGGGAGCGGAGGGCTGCACGTTCTGCGGGGGAGAGGTTGGAGTGGGTGAGAGGGGTGGAAAGGTTGAGGCGATTGATGTCTCGACGGCAGTTGGAGATGAAGAGGTCGAGGGAGGGTAGGAGGCCTTGGGGTGGTGTCCAGGAGGAGGGGGTGTGTTGGAGGCGGGAGAAGGGGTCAGTAGGGGGAGTGTTAGGCTCACGGTTGAAGAAGTAAGCACGGAGGCGGAGGCGGCAGAAAAAAACTTTTGTTATGCCCAGACCCTAGGTAGCTTCCCCAACTTGGGTACGTTTCCAAATTGAGCACTACAGTCTGTTAAACTCCAGGGTGAGGAAGGGTAAACTGGCTCCCCTTCTTTATTTACCCACACCCTTGGTTGGACGCAACAATTTTAATTTAAAAACAGACCTGTTCACGTTACTAATTGAATACTCGATTTTATAATCCTTAACTTTGCAGATTGTTTGAGATCCTGTAGCTCTGATTCCTTCTCACATTGAGTTCCAGTGTTCAGTGTGAGAGAGAGAGACACTTTTATTGTCTTGTTTCCTTTTTAACTGGTTTACAGCAATCGGAGTGAGAAAATGTTTTCATCTGCACTACAGGGGTAAATAGGGAAAAGTACTTTGACTGTGAACTTTATATCATGCTAATGCATAAACTCTGGCTGGTATGAATAAGAACATTCAGACCCACTAGCACACTCCAGTAAAGATGAAACTGCCTTTTTAACTCCTGCTCTTGTGTATTCTTTAAAAGGGAAAACAAAATGTATCTACAGTTTAGGACATAGACTGCAGGGGGCAGCTTGCTGTTGAGCAGGAAGTCATCAACCCTTTATTATTGTCGTAGTAAGAATAAGATCACAGTCCAATCTGATTTAACTTGCCTCACCCCCTTTGAAGAGTTTCCTTCCTTCACATCTAAACGTGTGACCTTTCACAGGTCTCTCTATCTGCAGACAACCATTTAATTCACATCTGCAGCCATTTTTGGCTGTATGAGCTCTCTTCTTCTTAAGAAAAAGCACATTTTGGTATTACAAGTTAAAAATATTCACAATACCTCAGATTTAATCTTGATCATCACACTTTGCAACATGATTTTCCAGACTGCAAAATTGTAGTAAAGACTGATATAAATGCATCAATACAATGAAAATCTCTCCAAGTACCCCACAGGTAGTCACTGGAATTATTACTGATATTTTAACTATTGAAAATTAAATAGTGTCATTCAATTTAACACTACTGCAGATTAATTATATACAGTCTGGTGTCTACTGTCACGCTTTTGGTTCAAATGCTGCCACAGTCAAACAAGAACATCCTAATGATCCATGTGCGTAAAGCGTCAATCTGTAACAGTTTATTCTGCATTTATTTAAGGAATGTCTGAAATGCTGAAGTAAGACAGTAAAAGAGATTAGATTAAGTATATCCTTTTTTATCTCTACTGAATGTCAGCCAGTACATACTGTAAATGTTGCTGCATAAATTCTCGCAGCTGTTCATGTTGGTGGGGGGGGAGGTGAGGGGGAGGTAAAATAGAGGAAATCATTATAAAAGGCACTTCCAGCCACTTGACTTCAAATGTTGAAATAGATTAAACAAGTGGTGTGGATCTCAGACCATTTGCACGCCAGTATGAACTTGCCAGACTTTTTAAATCTAAATGAGTGTCTGTACATAAAGTGAGTTGACAACTTTCCAGCCTGTTCCCTTGAGTCCCACTGTTTACAATTCCAGTAGCTAGAATTTACATAATTGTAATTTCACATCAAGAATAATTTTAGATGACTTCCCTGCCTGATGTGTCTAGCAGCTGTTATCCCAGATGAAGGCAGTGATAATTATTTCATACATTTACAAAGAAAAAATGCAAACCAAATTTAATCCTACTATTTTGTGGAATTTCACATGGTTCCGGAAGAGATGTAAAACAATATTTCAGGGTCTTTGATTTTCTTTCTTTAAACCTTTAGAAGCTTTGGAAGTTATCTTGGGAAGTTATCTAGAGTTACATTGTTCATACACTTGATTAGAATCAACTATATAAAATTATGAAATGGAACATGCCCAATTTACAATTACTTACATGTACTCTTGTGAGAAACTTTAGTGTTTTCTTCTCCATGAAGCTGACTTTTATTTCTGGCATACATCAATGAAAATGGTGAAGGCAAGTTATGAGACATGAGACATGGGACTTCGGATCTGAAGCTCCAGTGGCATTTTGGCTCAAGTGGAGAACTCTTCCATTTCTGTGAACATTTGGTCCGAATTGGGGAAAATCGTGAATTCCGGGTTTTAATACAATATCACTGAAACATCGATGATACTTGGCCATGTCATCATGGCTTATGACTTGGAAGTGATGACCTTCTCATGACAATGTTGCTTTTTCCCCTCAGAATTGTTTCTAATAATTTCCTCACCACTGAGGTTAAACTGACTGGCCTGTAATTTCCTGATCCATCCTTTCTTCCCTTTTTTAATAATGGAACATATTAGCAATCCTCCAGTCTCCTAGAATATCATCCATAGCCAGAGAGGATTTGAAAATTACTACGAGAGCCCCCAGTAACTCCTCCTTTGCCTCCCTCAACAGTATGGGATAGACCTCACCTGGAACTGCAGATTTAGCTCATTTTTAGGCCGTTAAACCCATTGGCACCTCCATTCTCTCTAGGATCATTTCTTCTAATATTTCACAGTGCTCCGCCCTGATGTCTATACCTGTGTCATTCTTTCCTATTGTGAAAAACAATGCAAAGTATTAACTGAGGACTGCCCATATCTTCCAGGTCCACACACAGACTACCTCTACATCCCTAATGGGCTTTACTCTTTCCATGGTTATTCTCTTGTTTTTTATATATGTTATAGAAAACATCAGGTTTTCCTTTATTCTACCTGCCAATGCTTTCTCATACAATTTCTTTGTTTTGCTAATTTCATTTTTAAGGATCCCCTGCATCATTTTAACTCCTGGAGTGAACAAGACTACTTATCAAGTTCTCTTCCCCCTTACCTAACACAAAGGAGGACGATATGGTTATTGGTGGTCAATCACCTCCACCCAAGGACATCCCTGCGGGGTTCCTCAAGGCCCAATCATCTTCAGCTGCATCATCAATGACCTTCCCTCCATGAGTGGAGGTGCTCAAAATTTTCAGCACCATTTGTAACTCCTCAGATAGTGAAGCAACCTATGTACACGTAAAGCAAGAACTGGACAATTTCCAGGCTTGGGTGGATAATTGGTAAGTAACACATTCATGCCATACAAGTGCCAGGAAATGATCATCTTCAGCAAGATAGAATCCAAAGAACACACCTTTGTGTTCACTAACATTACCATCACTGAATCCTCGAATATCAACATCCTTAGGGCTACGATTGACCAGAAATCGAATCTGATGTGCCCTATAAATAATGCGGCTACAAGGTAACTTCAGAGGCAAGTGATTCTGCAGTGGGTAACCCAATTCTTTTCTCCCCAATGCCTATCCACCAACTATAAGGAACAAAACAGGAGTCTGAATGAATACTCTTCATTTCCCTGGATAGTTGCAGCTCCAACAGCACTCAAAAAGCTTGACATCAACCAGGCCAAAGCATCCTGCCTAACTGACATCCTGTCCACCACCTTCAAAATTCACTTCCTTCATCACTGAAGCACAGTGGCAGCAAGTGTGTACAACCTACAAGATACACGGCATTAACACTCCCATGCTCCTTCAACAGCACTTTTTATACCCACAACATCTACCACCTAGAAACATAAGGGCAGCCGATAGATGGGAAAACCACCACCTGCAAATTCCCCTCCAAGCCACACAGCATCCTGCCTTGGAAACCTTCCTTCAGTGTTGCTGGATCAAAATCCTGAACCTCGCTTCCTAACAACACTGCGAGCATCCCTACACCCTAAGAACTGCATTGGTTCAAGAAATCAGCTCACTACTACCTTCTCCAGGGTAATTAGGGATGGTCAATAAATGTTGGTCAAGCCATTGATAACCACATCTCAGAACAAATAATGATAAGTATGTAGAATGGCATCAGAAGACATGGATAGGTCATAGGAAGTGTGCAGGGGCTTAGACGTTGAGAGATGAGGGCTGGCTCAAAGTCCCACAGCACCAAGGTGAACAAAATGATCTCAGAACTGATGGTGTTTGTGGCTTCTGTGGTCAGAAAGTCCAACTGCAGTCAGCACTTACCATTCATGATATTAAAATCATGCTTTCAGAGTCACTTTATCTTGAGGTGAGCACATGGAATTGGGAATTTTTCAGACTCTGCTATCTGCTTCAAAACTTCAGCCCATTAGGTTAACTGACTAAAACTTTGGTCAAAGATGTAGGTTTCAAGTAGTGTCTTGCTTCAAAGTGAGACAAAGAGGTGTAAGGAGGATGTTATAAATATTGGGACTAGGCAACTGAAGGTATGGCCAAGAATGGTGGAAAGATTAAAATTCAGTATGGAAAAGAAACCAAAAAAACGTATAAAAGCAGGAAAGTGGTGCTTCAACTATATAAGGCATTAGTGAGACTGTACCATAAGTACTGCATTTCATTAGTTAGACTGTACCATAAGTACTGCATTTCATTTTGGTCCCCTTACTTGAGGGGGCCTGAGTTGTATTGAAGGCAATTCAGAGGAGGTTCACAAGAGTGATTCTACAGATAAGAGATTTGTTTTAAGTCTTACAAAGCAGATGTAGAAAAGATGTTTCCTCAAGTAGGGCAATCTTGAACAAGAGGTCACAATTTTAGGACATGGGGTAGCAGGTTCAAAACAGAGTTAAGGAGACATTAATTCTCTCAAAAGATCATGATCTTGTGGAATTCACTATCCCAGAGTGCGGTGGATGCTGGGACACTAAACTTAATGAAGAGACAGACAGATTTTTAGTTAGTAATGGGTTGAAGGGTTATGGAGAACGAGCAGGAAAGTGGAGTTACAGCTAGATGAGATCAGCTATGATCATATCAAAATGATGGAGCAGGCTTGAGGGGCTGAATTGCCTACTGCTGCTCCAAGTTCTTAAATTCTTATGAATTAGTGGAGCACGGTTGTCTTGGATGGTTGTGGAGTTGGAAGAGATTACAGCATTAGAGCAGTGAGGTTTTGGATGGACTTTAAAACTTGAAGAGAACTTTAAAATCAAGATGTTGCTTTCCAGGAGTTAATGTACATTAATAAGCAAAGGGCTAAAAGAGCTATTAATAAGCAACAGGACTTGCTGTGAATAAAGACAGGGACAGCAAAGTTTTGGATGAAGTCAAGTTTACAGAGGGTAGGATGCGGGAGGCCAACTAGAATTGTATTGGAATAATCAAGTCTAGCGGTAATAAAGGCATCATTGAGGATTCCTGCAACAGATGAGCAAAAACAGAGGCAAAGCTGGTTGATGTTATGGAGAAGGAACTAGGTAACCTTAGTGATGATATAAACATCTAGTTAGAAACTCATCTCAGGGTTTAATGTGGCACCAAAGTTAAAAATAAATTGGCTTAATCTCAGGGACTATTGTCAGGGACAGAATGGAGTCCATAATCAGGGGACAGAGTTTGGGGTGGGGAATGAATACAATGGCTTCAGGCCTCCCAAAATATAATTGATTAACAGGTTGTTTGGTTACATTACCTTAATGGACTTTACATGCCCAAAAGATCCTGGGTAAAGACACTACAACTGCAGCACAATACCTTAAATCTAATATTACTAAAATTAACATTTGTTTATAGGTATATTGATTATGTTACACTAGATCATGAGTAAAATTTTGAAGAATTATACACTTTAAATTTAAAAGATACTGGCCAGATAATTGTTTCAGAAGCATAGACAGGAGTTACGCATGGGGACCCTGCAGAATCCACCTTTCCCCAACTCCATACAATAAACCCCACCCCTTCCCCTGCCACCAAATCCAAAGCTACACGCTGCAGGCCCAACAGCCTGTCCCTCTGCCACACCTGACCCCATGGGATCTGACACCATACACACCTACCCCTTCCCATCCAACGCCTTCCAAACCCTGGACCCAATGCACCCCATACCATGCCCCTGTTGGAACCAATACCTTCCTTCGCTACTCATGCACTGTACCCAATATTTCCCACCCACCCCAAAATAACCTGAACACCCTTATCATCTTTGTACCCTTTAGCCACCCTACATACCTGGCACCTAGTACTGACACTGTACCCTTTACCCAGACGGAACCTTACCTTCTACTTGCCTGGCACCCAACACTAACCTCACACTTAGTTCTGTACTTAGTGTTTGATAGTAGCTGTCAAAGTGATGGTCCGTCATGTTAGACCTTTAATTTTCAGACTATAACAGCTAATTACTTTGAGAAAAAGGGCATGGTTTGCCTTCCCAGGACTGTTCCTCACCACAATGGACCTGTTAAAAAGGAAGTATGGCTCCATATTTCTCACCAAAATCTTCGTCAGAAATGCAAAGCTTTTTTGTGGTATAAAAAAAAAGCAGGAGGAGTGTGGCAATTTAAATGTGATTACCTCTCCTGAGAAAATCCAGCCCATTAAGTGAAAGAACATTCAAGCTACGTACATGTTTTCAAAGACTTTCTGAGACAACTGCGTTGATCATTATCTCAGGTTTACATCAGCATTTTGCAAATGAATGATATAATTTTCAAATTTTTGTGTATTTCAATTTTCTTGCCAAACTATTCTGCCTGCTGAAGTAGCAAAGCTAGTTTTAGTGATACCGTATTGCAATTTAACTTAATCTGTTAGCCATTGAAATAGTGCTGAAGATTTCTCCCACATCTGTGGAGGTAAGCAGCTATGATACAGTACACCTGGTCAACACTAAGGGCCGTTTCCAAATCAAAGGGTCAGATATTTCATTGAAAGTATCCACAATTTTTGGAAAGTGTGAAAATCTTCCATAATTTTGAAATCTGAGAAGATCATATTCCAAACCTTTCAATGGAAAACAGTCAGTTTTCAAGCCTATATACAGCCTGAACAGTCAATAAATTTGTAATAGTACATTTGCAATTCTGTGAGCATTAGAATTCCAGTGATCAAAAAGTCAGTAAGACTGTCACTCCCAAATAGTTAGCCTGAAAAACAGAGGGGTATATCTGACACAAAACAAAGACTCCAGGAGAGGGGTCAGGTTCAGGTGGGAAGCAGCATGAGACTACCAACAGGATGTACCAACAGTTGGTAAGGAATATGATGGCATCATTCTTGAACTGATCAGGATAGGTACAAGAATGTCAAACTTCAAAGGGAACACCAATTTTTTTACTACATTAGTAAGGATGATGAGCGGTTTGTCCCGATTTCTCATGAAATTTGGCATTCTTGGTTCTATTAAGAGGAATTTCAAACAAAAACTTTGACAGCATATCTTTTCTTTTAATCAGCAAAAGTCAAATGCTGTGCTATCAAGTATACGACTCCGAGCCTGGTGCAGGAAAAGTCAACTATCACTAATAATGGCAGGGGAATTGAGTTTAACCTGTGAGGTTATGCTGCAGCTCTATAAAACCCTGGTTAGACCACACTTGGAATATTGTGTTCAGTTCTGGTTGCCTCATTATAGGAAGAATGTGGAAGCTTTAGAGAGGGTGCTGAGGAAATTTACCAGGATGCTACCTGGACTGGAGGGCAGGTCTTATGAGGAAAGGTTGAGGGAACTAGGGTTTTTTTCATTACAGCGAAGAAGGATGAGAGGTGACTTGATCGAGGTGTGCAAGATGATGAGAGGCATAGATGGAGTGGATAGCCAGAGACTTTTTCCCAGGGCAGAAATGACTATTACGAGGGGGCATAATTTTAAGGTGATTGGGGGAAGGTATAGGGGAGATGTCAGAGGTAGGTCCTTTACATTGAGAGTGGTGGGTGTGTGGAATGTGCTGCCGGCAGTGGTAGTGGAGTCAGATACTTTTGAGACTTTTAAATGACTCTTGGATAGGTACATGGATAATAGTATAACGTAGGGTATGCAGGGTAGTTTGATCTTAGTAGGATGATAGATCAGCACAATATTGTGGGCCAAAGGGCCTGTACTGTGCTGTGCTGTTCTATGTTCTATGTAATATGAAAATAGTTTATGACAATTCAATCACTCATCATGATTAAGATGGATTGACCAAACAACTCAACAGTGTTGTTTATTACTTATTTCCACTATCTGCATACTACACCATTCTAAGTCTACAAAGCAAAAATTAAAGCTGACTCTCCAGCATGGTACTGAGAGGTGCTGCAGTGCTGCAGGTGTCATCTTTCATACAAAGCATTAAGGTCAGGCCCAAAAATCCCGCTGGACTGTTCTGAAGAAGAACAGGTGAATTACTCCCAGTGTTCTGTCAAAATTTGTGTCAAAATTTGCAGATGACACTAAGTGGAGCGGTAGAGCAAAGTGTGCAGAAGACACTGAAAGTCTGCAGAGAGATATAGATAGTCTAAGTGAGTGGGCAAAGGTCTGGCAGATGGAGTACAATGTTGATAAGTGTGAGGTCATCCATTTTGGTAGGAATAACAGCAAAATGGACTATGTTTTAAATGGTAAAAAAATTGCAGCACGCTGCTGTGCAAAGGGACTTGGGTGTCCTTGTGCATGAATCGCTGAAGGTGGGATTGCAGGTGCAGCAGATGATTAAAAAGGCAAATGGAATTTTGTCTGCCATTGCTCGAGGGATGGAGTTTAAAAACAGGGAGGCTATGCTGCAGCTGTATAGGGTCCTGGTGAGGCCACACCTGGAGTACTGTGTGCAGTTTTGGTCTCCTTACTCGAGAAGAGATATACTAGCGCTGGAGGGGGTGCAGAGGAGATTCACTCGGTTGATTCCAGAGTTGAGAGGGTTGGATTATGAGGAGAGACTGAGTAGGCTGGGATTATACTCATTGGAATTCAGAAGAATGAGGGGAGATCTTATAGAAACCTATAAGATTATGAAGGAAATAGATAAAGTGGAGGCAGGGAGGTTGTTTCCGCTAGCAGGTGAAACTAGGACTAGAGGGCATCGCCTCAAAATAAAGGGAAGCAGATGTAGGACTGAGGTCAGGAGGAACTTCTTCACCCAAAGGGTTGTGAATTTGTGGAATTGCCTGCCCAGTGAAGTGGTTGAAGCTACCTCACTCAGTGTTTTTAAGGCAAAGCTAGATAAATTTTTGAACAGCAAAGGAATTAAGGGTTACGGTGAGTGGGCGGGTAAGTGGAGCTGAGTCTCAAAGATCAGCCATGATCTTATTAAATGGCGGGGCAGGGTTGAGGGGCCAGATGGCCTACTCCTGCTCCTAGTTCTTATGTTCTTATTACTTATCACAAAAACAGATTACATGGTCATTTTTCAAATTGCTGTTTGTGGGAGTTTGCAGTCTGCATTTTGGTTTGTACATTTCTTACATGGCATAATGGCTACATTTCCAAAGTATTTAATTCATTGCAAAGTGCTTTGAGATGCTTTTGTGAAAATAACTACATAAATGTAGGAACAAAGACAGAAGTTGCTGGAAAAGCTCAGCAGGTCTGGCAGCATCTGTGAAGAAAAAATCAGAGTTAACATTAACAAGTTCTGAGGAAGGGTCACCAGACCCGAAACGGTAACTCTGATTTTTTCTTCACAGATGCTGCCAGACCTACTGAGCCTTTCCAGCAAGTTCTGTTTTTGTTCCCGATTTACAGCATCTGCAGTTCTTTTGGTTTTTACATAAATGCAGGATTTCCTTTTAATTTACTCTCGTAAAAAGTAAAGGCAAATCAACAAGTAACATGTTTGATCAGTTAATTAGCTCAAAACTGATCAGCAAGTAGCCTGAAGACCAGATAAACCACAAAAAGTCCCTTTCAAGCTCCGAACAAGCTTATTAGGGGTCACTCCTCTGCTGAGAACTACAAATATACACGGTCATTGGTTAACAATCTCCTAGTGGTTAGATTAAAAAAAAATTGAGTGTTATACTACAGGCAGTGGTCAGGCAGTTTGAATCTTTCAAGAATTAAGCTGTGTGAAACACAGCTATCACATTATTTTGAGTGCTGATTTTATTCAAGGTTGTAATACTCCTACAAGGCATCCCACGTTACTATCAATAACACCCAGCCCTGCCGAGTCTTCACCATCCTCCCAGACCTACCCCTTACTGAGGACGAACGGTCAGTCCTCAGTAAAGGGCTCACCTTTGTCCCCCTCCACCCACAGATCAACGAATACCGCTCACGCTTGGACATAGAGCAGTTTTTCCGCCAGCTCCGCCTCCACGCTTACTTCTTCAACCGTGAACCTAACCCTCCCTCTACTGACCCCTTCTCCCGCCTCCAACACACCCCCTCCTCCTGGACACCACCCCAAGGCCTCCTACCCTCCCTCGACCTCTTCATCTCCAACTGCTGTCGAGACATCAATCGCCTCAACCTCTCCACCCCTCCCACCCACTCCAACCTCTCCCCCACAGAACGTGCAGCCCTCCACTCCCTCCGCTCCAATCCCAACCTCACGGACAAGGGAGGCGCAGTTGTAGTATGGCACACTGACCTCTACATCGCCGAGGCCAGACGCCAACTCTCCGACACCTCCTCCTACCGCCCCCTTGATCATGACCCCACCCCTGAGCACCAAACCATCATCTCCCAAACCATCCACAACCTCATCACCTCAGGTGACCTCCCATCCATGGCCTCCAACCTCATCGTTCCCCAACCCCACACTGCCCGCTTCTATCTCCTTCCCAAAATCCACAAACCTGAATGCCCTGGTCGACCCATTGTCTCCGCCTGCTCCTGCCCCACCGAACTGATCTCCAACTATCTGGACTCCATTTTCTCCCCCTTGGTCCAGGAACTCCCTACCTACGTCCGCGACACCACCCATGCCCTCCACCTCCTCCAGAACTTCCAATTCCCCGGTCCCCAACACCTCATCTTTACCATGGACGTCCAGTCCCTCCACACCTGCATTCCCCATGCAGATGGCCTAAAGGCCCTCCGCTTCTTCCTGTCCCGCAGACCCAACCAGTCCCCCTCCACTGACACCCTCATCCACTTAGCCGAACTCGTCCTCACCCTCAACAACTTCTCTTTCAATTCCTCCCACTTCCTACAGACAAAGGGGGTGGCCATGGGTACCCGCATGGGCCCAAGCTACGCCTGCCTCTTTGTAGGTTACGTGGAACAATCCCTCTTCCATACCTACACTGGCCCTAAACCCAACCTCTTCCTCCGTTACATTGATGACTGTATCGGCGCCGCCTCGTGCTCCCACGAGGAGCTCGAACAGTTCATCCACTTCACCAACACCTTCTACCCCAATCTTAAGTTTATCTGGACCATCTCTAATACCTCTCTCCCCTTCCTGGACCTCTCTGTCTCCATATCGGGCAACCACCTAGAAACTGATATTCATTTCAAGCCCAGCGACTCCCACAGCTACCTAGAATACTCCTCCTCCCACTCACCTTCCTGCAAAAATGCTATCCCCTATTCCCAACGCCTCCGCCGCATCTGCTCCCAGGATGAGGCATTCCACTCCCGTACATCTCAGTTGTCCTCGTTTTTCAAGGACCATAACTTCCCCCCCTCAGTGGTCGAGAACGCCCTCAACCGTGTTTCCCACATCTCCCGCAACTCATCCCTCACACCCCGTCCACGCAATAAGAACCAAAAAAGAATCCCCCTCGTCCTCACGTGTCACCCCAGCAACCTCCGGATCCAACGCATCATCCTCCGACATTTCCGCCATCTGCAATCCGACCCCACCACCAAAGACATCTTTCCCTCCCCACCCTTATCTGCTTTCTGGAGGGACCATTCTCTCCGTGACTCCCTTGTCCGCTCCACACTCCCCTCCAGCCTCACCACACCCGGCACTTTTCCCTGCAACCGCAGGAAGTGCTCCACCTGCCCCCATACCTCCTCCCTCACCCCCATCCCAGGCCCCAAGAAGACTTTCCACATCAAGCAGATGTTCACCTGCAGATCTGCCAATGTGGTATACTGCATCCGCTGTAGCTGGTGTGGCTTCCTCTACATCGGGGAAACCAAGCGGAAGCTCGGGGACCGCTTTGCAGAACACCTACTCTCGGTTCGCAATAAACAACTGCACCTCCCAGTTGCGAACCATTTCAACTCCCCCTCCCATTCCTCAAACAACATGTCCATCCTGGGCCTCCTGCAGTGCCACAACGATGCCACCCGAAGGTTGCAGGAACAGCAACTCATATTCCGCTTGGGAACCCTGCAGCCCAATGGTATCAATGTGGATTTCACAGGCTTCAAAATCTCCCCTCCCCCCACCGCATCCCAAAACCAGTCCAGCTTGTCCCCGCCTCCCTAACCTGTTCTTCCTCCCACCTATCCCCTCCTCCCACCTCAAGCTGCACACCCAGTTCCTACCGACTAACCTCATCCCTGTCCGTCCTCCCTGGACTGACCTATCCCCTCCCTAACTCCCCAACTACACTCACCTTTACTGGCTCCATCCCCACCTCTTCGACCTGTTTGTTTCCTCTCCACCTATCCTCTCCTCTATCCATCTTCTATCCGCCCCCCACTCTCTCCCTATTTATTTCAGAACCCCCTTCCCCTCCCCCTTTTCTGATGAAGGGTCTAGGCCCGAAACGTCAGCCTTTCTGCTCCTATGATGCTGCTTGGCCTGCTGTGTTCATCCAGCCCTGCACCTTGTTGTCCCACATTACTATCCATCACTTTCTTGAAACATAAGTTTAGAAACATTGACTATAAACCATATATTGGAAGCATATTTTTGGCATTATGTTAATAATGAAACTCAAAAAGACTTTGTTAGAAAGTTGGTTGTAAAGTTAAAAATGACACATTTTTGTTTGCCTCTGATAATGTTGGGTTTTAGCATAATTTCTGCCATTGTTACAACTATGTCGTGAACTAAGAAGCATATTTATGAAGCTATTAACAAATGAATGACAAATTAAATATAACTTGTGTCCTATGCACAATATTCCCTCATTCAGTTTCTACAGTACTTTGTACGATGTTTCATCTTATGAAATCTCTTTTTAGCTTTAGCTAGACAATGATATTAATTCCAATGATAAAATGACATACTTTGAAAGTAAGAAACATATAGACTGAATTCAGTGTCGTACCATTGTAGTTGATCTCCTTGAGTGATTTAAGGCAGGAAGGAAGTGTCTGCATTGTATCTTTCAGGGAATCAATGTATGCACACATGATATCGCAGCAGTTACATTAGCAATCAAACCAGGCAGCTTTAGTCCACGTTTTCAGTAGGTAGGTGGCTGTCTTCACCAAGGTTAAAAACAGCCTGCTTTGTCACACCAATCTGTGTAGAACCCTACAGACAATCTGCTTTATTTTACTAGTTATGTGGAATCTCCACTGTGCCGTAGACTCCCATTCAAGAGATGCTGGGTTCAGTTTTCTACTGACAGCCAAACAGCTTGCAGACCTCACTTTATGTGCATGTTTTTCACTTGGAAGATGCCAATTCAAATAACAAAACAGGCTCAAAATTTGCAACAGTATTATGGTAAGTTAGACCAAGTACATCCCCTAGCCCCAGTCCATCACCTGCCAGGATATGCGTTGACAATAAACCCAGCAGCTCTAATTTTCCTGGACTCAGAAAATCATGGCTGACACTTTAATTCAAATAACCTCTTGTATTTATCGCATTATATATTTCAAGTAAAACAAAAAAAAGACACAAATTTGTATTTACAAATTGCTGCTCTCAATCTTAATGAATGTCTGGTCTCATGGTTTGTTACTTTGGCATGTAAAGAGGAACTACAGCCGTAGAAATCATCAAGCACAAACTACCACAGCGAACACCACAAAAATTCTACTGCAATATATTACCTGTCAACATTTAATAATGGTAACAAATCATAGAAGGAGAATATTAAAAAAAAACTATAGCAATCTGTTGGCTCTAAACTTGTCAGACCTTAAAATTTCACACATAGGTAAATTTCTTCCCTAAATATTAAGCAAGATTCTGTCTTTTAAAACACCTGGCAAAAGCATTTTGCAATCCTCTTGGAAATTTCAAGCAGCCAAGACAAATTGACCTTGTCTTCACTGTCCAAACTATATCTATTAAAATGTGCAGCTGATTTCCTGTGGAGACGTACAACTGTCAGTGTTGTTACTTCTTCAGGGGAAAAGTGGATGCATGGGACATGGTTTCAATCCAATATAGATGTCACATACTGTTACATACTTCATAAAAGGCTAGATGCTATTTGACTTGTGAATAAGCATATTGAATTCCATTCCCATGCTTTGGACGTACTCTTCAATGGCTAATTATGCAGGAACTAAAGAATCACAAATGTGGGGCTCTGATGTCATGGTCAGTGGCCTAGAAACAGTGCTCCTCGTTGACCTCAAAGAATATTGCCCACAAAAATCTGGCGATCCCTGTGGCAGGGATCTCACCTTTCCAGATGTCAGTTCAAATCTAGTGCCAAGTCAATTGGATCTCCCACCTCCAGCAACAATGAGATAATCAAATAAGGTCATCAGCAATCACATTGAAGCATTTTGCAAGTTACAAGCACTGACTATCCTCCACTTTGTATAATTTATACAACAAAACAAATGATTGGAAAATACATTTGGGGTTTAAGATAGAATCTGAAATATCATGAACAAAGACTTTTTTAAAAAATTATCACAGCCAAAGAGAAATTTGACACTCTACAAATATAAGGTGTTTTCCAGGACTAAAGAGTCTAATCAAAAGTAATTATGAACTAAATACATACTTTAAAAATCCAGGGGTAAATCTTGTGAAGCCCCCAAGAGCAGGAAATAAGATGGGTGGGGTTTATTTAGCAAGAGCCAAACATTAGCTTCCTGACATCGGGATGAATATTGGGTATTAAGTTGACAGCAAACCAAGAGTGGATCTAGCATCCGGATGGCAAGTGGTTGGGAACAACTTTTCAATCCATTAGCATGCTAATTAACCTAAAACATCTCCTAAACAGAACCTCGTCAAAATAAAGTACACTTTTGGAATTAAATCTGCAGGAAATGCAAAAAATGTGTCTTTCAGATTTTTGATTGGTTAAATGCACCTTTGTGAAGCATTTGTAACCATCTTCAGCCAGAAGTGTCAAGTGAATGATCCTTTCAGGCCTCCTCTGGAGGAGGTCCGCACCATTACAGATGCCAGTCTTTCAATTCAATTCACTCCATGCGATGTCATGAATGACTGGAGGCACTGGGCACCGCAAAGCCTATGATTCCAGACAACGTTCCAACAACATGGCTCCAGAACCTGCCACACCCCTAACCAAATAATTCCACTTGAGGTATAACACTGGCTTCTACCCAACAATGTGGAAAATTGTCCAGGTACGTCCTATACATAAAAAGCAGGATAAATCCAACTCAGCTAATTATCACTCCATCAGTCTAGTCTCAATCATCAATAAAGTGAATGGAAAGAGTCATCAACAGAGATATCAAGCAACACCTCCTTAATAATAATCTGCTTACTGGTGGTCAGTTCGGGTTCTGCTAGGGCAACACAGCTCCTGACATCATTACAGCCTTGGGTCAAAATGGACAAAACAGCTGAATCCCAGAGGTGAAGTGAGGTAAGTGTGATCAAATGATTATCCTTGACATCGTAGCCACATTTGAACAAATGTGGCATCAAGGAGCCCTAGCAAAACTAAAAGCAATATTAATCAGGGGCTGAAGTTAATGACTGCTAAGTCCAAAGAAAGAAAGATGGATGAGGTTGTTGGACCTCCATCAACTCATCTCAAGAACATCTCTGCTGGAGTTCCTCAGGCTAGTGATGATAGTGTCCTCAGCTGAATGATCTTCCCCTCACTGCACAATGACTGCACAATGCCCAAAACCACTCGCATTTCCTCATACACTGAGGCAATCTATGTTCTAAAGCACAAGACCTGGATGATACCCAGGCTTAGGCTGAAAAGTGGCAAATAAAATTCTCAGCTTGCAAATGCCAGGCAACGACCATCTCCAAAAAGTAAGAATCTAACAATCATCTACTGACATTCGAGCCTGTTTCTGTGCTGTATGACTCTTATGGTATTACCATTGCTGAAGCCCCAGACATCGGTCAACATCCTGGTGACTACCATTGACCAGAAATTGAACTGGACCAGTCCAAAATACTATGGCTACAAGTGCAGGTCGAGGTAGGAATCCTGCCATGGGTAACTCAGCTCTAAACTGCCCAAAGTCTGTTCACCATCTACAAGACACATCAAGAGTGTGAGGGAATGCTACTCACTTGGCTGGATGAGTAGAGATTCAACAACACTCAAAAACCTCGGCACCATACAGGACAAAGCAGCCCTCTTGATTGGCACCACATCGTAAAATATTTACTCCCTCCACCACTGATGCATAATAGTATCTGTGTGTACCATTTACAAAATGCACTGCAGAAATTCACTGAGATTCCTTATCTCGGAACTTGGAAATATATCACCATTCCTTCTCTGTTGCTGGCTCAAAATCCTAGAATTCCCTCTCCAATCGCTTTGAGGGTCTACCTATAGCGCATTGGCTGCGGCGGTTCAAGCTCATCAGCTACCTTCTCAAGAGCAGCTAGGGACAGGAAGTACAAGTTAGCCCAACAAGCAATGAGGATTCCCCTCGAGTACATAAAAAGAATGTAATAATTGCATGCTAATGCATGTAAATAGATGCAAATAGGCCTCTCACTGCTCACTAGTAAGATTCTCAATAAGCTGGTCAAAACATAGTTGTGGTATTGGACTTTTTGTCTCAATGTCGAGAACGTAATTTCTGCCAATCATTTTCCTAACTGATTTGCTAATGCCTTGTCTTTCAGTGAGTGGGAACATTCCACCCACTATCATCTTTATGCAACAATATCTTAATCTCCCATTCCTTTTCAAAAACAACTTCATTCTTCTTGTTAATTGATTGTTTCTATTGAACATTTGGCCTTTCCATTGTTAAATCTAATTAAAGCAGGTTATAGAGACAACAAGGTGCAGAGCTGGACGAACACAGCAGGCCAAGCATCATCTGATGAAGGGTCTAGGCCCGAAACGTCAGCCTTCCTGCTCCTATGATGCTGCTTGGCCTGCTGTGTTCATCCAGCTCTGCACCTTGTTGTCTCGGATTCTCCAGCATCTGCAGTTCCTACTATCTCTGATTCAAAGCAGGTTATATATGCTTTTATCATGTTAAGAAAAGTTATCAGCATTTTTAGGTCTGGAAAGCTCCAGGCATCAGCTAACTCAGTTTAACTGCACATCAGTTAAGCACCTGTCTTTCTGAAAAATGAATTTGTAATGTGATCCATTTCTGAATTATTTTTGTTTCTGTATGAGTTTGAGATTTGACATATGTGCAATGATTTAAAAACTGCATAAACAGAACTCCTGCAGTAGCGGTTCAGTTCAATCACAGAGCCAAAACTAGCAAAACAGGGTCAACACTAGTGCAATTTATTAACTCCACATATTGGTAGAGCTTGATCCCACAAAAAAAAGAGTAAGATTATTTCACAAAATGGTCAATTGATTAATCTAGCTGTTATCCACAAATGTTATGAGTTCAAAGTTTCCACAGCAATTTGAAGGTGGAGGAATCCATTTTGTTTCCCAGAGCCGATATGTAAATTCCCATTGGTGGAATAAATTCCTGTTTGGTTAATATTGTTATTCACAGGTGTGGCTGTTGTCATGCTCTTGCTGCGGCCATGATCACTTTTCATTGTGTCTTATCATGGCTGCTATGAGGGAAAAATCATCTGATTTTCCACTGAACTATATTAAACAAAAATTAAAGTGGTAGCATAAGAATGCTAGAAATGTTGATGTAAAACCCACATGACAATATGATGAAGTGAATTCTCACAGGTCTTTGCAGAATAAAATTGAACACTATGGCATTTTCATTATTATTTTAACAATGAGCAGTTGCAGAAGTCATTCAGTCAAAAGAGAAAATGCAAATAAAATGAAATACGGAAAGAAGAAAGAAACAGTGATAAAGTACAGTGTATTCCATGACATGTAATGCATAACAAGGAGCCTCTCATCATTATACAAGAATACTGTAATTTTACTTTTGCCTAATCATGGGTTTACTTGGCTGCGTGCAAACTTGTCGTGAAAAAGCAAAAAGATTTGATTGACAATTACTATCTTTCATAAAACTATCTTTAGTACAGATAGTTATGGCTGTCAGACATCTGTGTATTGGTCTGATCAGGAGTTACTAAAGCACACAATAGTTGTGTTTGTTTTTGGTCTGTGGACCCAGAATATTCTTGAAGGACAGAGCAAGGCTGTATAGGTAATAAGGTGGTCAATGATGCAACAAAAAGATCAAGTTTAAAGTCAAAATTAAACCAAAATTCCCAGAACTATTGCATTTCAGTTCTTCTAAAGGTTAATATGCTCCTCAGCCCTGTGTTCTTGTCATGGGCAGTGGAGCAATAAAAGTTGTTTGCAAGCCTTAGCTAGTGGGAGGCCTTCTGATCCATTGAGACAGAACTAACATGTCAGCACTGTCAGATATCCTGACAAAGTTAGCAAGTAGACATCTCAGTTATTTGTAGCTTAGGAGAAGCGATATTAAATCGAGAATTACATTTGGCCATAATACCACAAGATGTAGAAGCAGATTAGGCCATTTGGCCCATCCCATTTGATCATGGCTGAGATGTTTTCAAATCCAATCTCCTGCCTTCTCCTCCTAATCCCCACACTAATCAAGAATCTAACCATTTCTGTCTTAAAGATTCTCAATGATTTAGCCTCCACAGCCTTCTGCAACAATGACTTCCACAGATTCACCACCCCTTGGCTGAAGAAATTCCTCCTCATCTCTGTTCTAAAGTGTGATCCTTTCAGAGAGGCTGTGCTCTCGTGACCTAGTCTCTGTCATGAGTGGAAACATCTTCTCATGTCCACTCTATCCAGGCCTTTCAGTATTCCCCCTCACCTTCAACTTCATGGAGAACAGACACAGAGTCCTCAAACAGCAAGGACTTCGTTCTAGGGATCATTCTTGTGAACCTCCCCTGGATCCCCTCCAATGCCAGCACATCGTTCCTTAGACATAGGGCCCCAAAACTGTTCACAATATTTAAAATGCGGTCTGACCAGAGTCTTATACAGCCTCAGCAGCACAACCCTTCTCTTTATTCTAGTCCACTTGCAATGAACGCTAACATTGCATTTGCCCTACTAACTGCCAATGAACGTGCATTTTAACCTTAAGAGAATCCTGAACCAGGACTCCCCAGTCCCTTTGTGCATCAGATTTCCAAAGCCTTTCCCCATTTAGAAATTTGACTACATCTATTCTTCTCTCCCAAGTGCATAGCCTCACACTTTTCCTTATTGTATTCCATCTGTCACTTCTTTGCCCACTCTCCTAGCCTGTCCAAGTCCTTCTGCAGCCTCCTAGCTTCGTCAACACTACCTGTCCCTCCACTTATATTTTTGTCATCTGGAAACTTAGCAATCATGCCTTCAGTTATTGCCTAACATGAATAGTTGTGGCCCCAAACCAATCCCTGTAGAACTCCATTAGTCACTGGCTGCCATCCTGAAAAAGACACCTTTATCTCCACCAAGCCTTCTGCCAGTCAGCCAATCTTAGATCCAGGCCAGTACGTTGCCCCTAACACACATGGACTCATCTTATTGAGCAGCCTCCTGTGCAACACCTTATCAAATGCCTTCTGGAAATCCAAATATATCATGTCCAGTGGCTCTTCTTTGTCTAACTTACTCACTACCTCCTCAAAGAATTCTAACAGATTTGACAAATGTGACCTTCCCTTGAAGAAGCGATGCTGACTCAGCCCTATTTCCACATACTCTGCAATCTCATCCTTAATCTTCTAAAATCTTCTAAAATCTTACCAATGACCAGGATCAAGCTAAATGACCTACAATTTCCTGTCTTCTGCCTCCCTCCTTTTTAAACAGGGGTGTTACATTAGACATTTTCCAGTCTTCTGACACCATCCCTGACTCCAATGAATCCTAAAAGATCACCAATACCTCCACAATTTCCAAGCTATCTCATTCAGAACGCTGGGGTGTACTCCATCTGGTCCATGTGGTTTATCCATCTTTAGACCTCTCAGCATTCTCAGCACTTTCTCTTCAGTGATGGCTACTGCACTCACCTTTGCCTCTGACTCTCTTGATGCTCTGGTATGCTCCTAGTGTCTTCCCCCATGAAGACTGATGCAAAATACCTTTTCAGTCCCTCTGCAATTATTACTTCTCCAGCCTCATTTTCCAGTGGTCCAATGTCCACTCTTTCGTCTCATAACTTTTCTATTTCGTTAAAAAAAACTCTTGCAATCCTCTTTTACAATACTAGTTCGCTTATCCTCATATTTCATCTTCTCCCCCTTATTGCTTTATTAATTGTCCTCTGCTGGTTTTTAAAGGCTTCCCAATGTTCTAGTTTCCCAGTAATCCTCACCACATTGTAGGCTTTATCTTTTGCTTTAATGCTGTCCCTAACTTCTCTTATTTAGCCATGGTTGCCTCATCCTCCCTTTAGTACATTGATTACAGAATCTTGTTAGTTGTCAACATTGATGTAATGTTGATTCATGCTTAATTCATGGTCAAGGTTCAATGTATTAAAGGCAAGTAAAAAGAGAGAATGTAGTATAAAGGCTACAAAAACAATGTCCTTGTTTCACAGAACAACACATGTCAGATGAATGCTATGATCTTGACCATTTTTCATTCCTTGCGCAATTACCATAACATACAATTTATAAGTCCCACTGCTCTCCATTATTTATACCTTCCTTCATGTTTACTGTTATAATCTTAAAAAGAATATTTTATGCCAATGTAATAATAAGGTATTTCATTGGAAAAAATCTCCTGGCTGTGCTATCTTGTAGCATGAAACTTGAAAAGGCATATCACAGATGGTAAGTATTTGCTGTCACCAGTAATTCTTTTCTGTTTCTTTGGGATTTCCACTGATATTATAGCAGCAAATTGGGAAAATTGGGAAAAAAAGCTGACGTTCTGGGTCGGGACCCATTTTTTCTGAAGAAGGGTCCTGACCCGAAACATCAGCTTTCCTGCTCCTTCGATGCTGCCTGGCCTGCTGTGTTCTTCCAGCTCCACACTGTGTTACGTTAGGTGTGAGACCTTGTTTAGAATCTGTTTGCGTATTGGTTTGGAGTCAGGCTGGATTTATTTCTAAAGTAGGAATTTATAAAATGCCACATTGACTGACTGTCTATAAATTGTATGCTTTTTGAACAAAATAGAATGCATCTGTAAATACAAATTCACCCATAGATTCACACGCGTGTGTGGGAGAGAGAGGGAGGATGAGAGCATGTGTGTGAGAGAAAGAGGGAGAGTGACTGTGTGTGTGTGTGTAAGTGTGTGTGTGTGTGAGGGAGGGAGACTGTGTGTGTGTGAGAGGGAGACTGTGTATGTGTGAGAGGGAGAGAGTGTGTGTGAGAGAGGAAGAGTGTGTGCTTCTGTATGTGCGTGTGAGAGAGGGAGAGTGAGTGAGTGAGTGAGTGTGTGTGTGTGTGTTTGTGTTTGTGAGAGAGAGTGTGTGTGTGAGAGAGAGAGGGAGAGTGTGTGTGTGTTTGCGTCTGTATGTCTGTGTGTGAGGGAGAGGAGAGTCAGTGAGTGTGTGTGTGTGAGAGAGGGAGAATGTGTGTGCGAGGGGGAGAGTGAGTATGGGTGCATCTATATGTGTGTGTGAGAGAGAGGGAGAGTCAATGAATGTGTGTGTGTGTGTGTGCGTGAGAGAGAGAGTGTGTGTGTGTGTGTGAG
>NC_063332.1:109445854-109447060 GCF_021869965.1 Rhincodon typus
GGAGAGTCAGTGAGAGAGTGTGTGTGTGTGTGTGTGTGTGTGTGTGTATGTATGACAGAGAGAGGGAGACGGAGGGGGAGAGTGTATGTGTGTGAGAGAGTGGGAGAGTGAGTGGGTATATGTGTGTATGTGAGAGAGAAGGAGAGAGGCAGAGTGAGGGTGTGTGTGTGTTTGTGTGTGAGAGAGAGAGACAGAGAGTGCATGTGTGTGTATGAGAGAGAGGGAGAGTGAGTGTGTATCTGTGTATGTGTGAGAGAGGGAGAGAGGCAGAGTGAGGGTGTGTGTGTGTTTGTGTGAAAGAGAGGGAGAGTGTGTGTGAGAGGAAGAGTGTGTGTGAGAGAGGGAGAGTGTGTGTGTGTGAAAGGGAGAGTGCGTGTATGTGAGTGTGTGAGAGACAGAGAGAGGGAGAGTGCATGTGTGTGTGTGTGTGAGAGAGAGAGGGAGAATGAGTGTGTATGTGTGGGTGTGAGAGGGAGAACGTGTGTGACAGACGGAGAGTGTGTCTGTGTGTGGGAGGGGGAGAGTCAGTGTCTGTATGTGTGTGTGAGAGAGGGAGAGTCAGTAAGTGTGTGTGTGTGTGTGTGAGTGTGTGAGTGTGAGAGAGACAGAGAGAGGGAGAGTGAGTATGTGTGCGTTTGTGTGTGTGAGAGAGAGTGTGTGTGTGAGAGGGAGAGTGTGTATGTGTTGGCGTCTGTATGTCTGTGCGTGAGAGAGAGGAGAGTCAGTGAGTGTGTGTGAGAGAGAGGGAGAGAGAGGGAGAGTCAATGAGTGTGTGTGTCTGAGAGAGAGAGAGACAGAAAGAGAGAGGGAGTGTGTGTGTGTGAGACAGAGGGAGAGTCAGTGAGTGTGTGTGTATGAGAAAGGAAGAATGTGTGTGCAAGAAGGCAGAGTGAGTGTGTGTGCATCTGTATATGTGTGTGTGAGAGAGAGAGGGAGAGTCAGTATGTGTGTGTGTGTATGTGTGTGAGAGAGAGAGACAGGGCGAGTGTATGTGTGTGCGCGTGTATGTGTGTGTGAGAGAGAGTCAGTCAGTGTCTGTATGTGTGTGTGTGAGAGTCAATGAGTGTGTGTGTATGTGTGTGTGTGTGAGAGAGAGGGAGTGTGAGAGAGAGAGGGAGAGTGTATGTGTATGTGAGAGAGACAGGGAGAGTTTATATGGGTGTGTGTGTGAGAGAGAGGGAGTGTGTGTATGAGAGAGGGAGAGTG
>NC_063332.1:109447160-109494766 GCF_021869965.1 Rhincodon typus
GTGTGTGTGTGTGTGTGTGTGTGTGTGTGTGAGAGAGAGAGAGCGAGGGAGAGTGTGTATGTGTGTGTGCGTGTGTGAGAGAGAGGGAGAGTCAATGAGTGTGTGTGTGTGTGTGAGAGAGAGAGTGTGTGTGTATGTATGAGAGAGAGTGAGGGAGAGGGAGAGTCAGTGAATGTGTGTGTATGTATGTATGAGAGAGAGAGGGAGTGTGTGTGAGAGAGAGGGAGTGTGTGTGTGTGAAAGGGGGAGTGTGTGTGTGTGTGGGAGAGGGAAAGTCAGTGTTTGTATGTGTGAGGGAGAGAGAGAGTCGGTGAGTGAGTGTGTGTGTGTGAGAGAGAGAGAGCAAGGGAGAGTGTGTATGTGTGTGTGTGTGTGCTTACGTGTGTGAGAGAGAGAGGGAGAGTCAATGAGTGTATGTGTGTCTGTCTGTATGTGTGTGTGTGTGAGAGAGAGAGGGAGAGTGTGTGTGGGCGAGAGAGAGAGGGAGAGTTAGTGTGTGTGTGAGAGAGAGGGAGAGTGTGTGTGTGTGTTTGTGTGTGTGTGTGAGAGAGAGAGATGGAGAGTGTGTGTGTGAGAGAGAGAGAGAGGGAGAGAGTGTTCGCGTGTGTGTGTGTGATACAGAGAGGAGAGTCAATCTGTGTGAGTGTGTGTCTGTATGTGTGTGTGAGAAAGAGAAGGAGAGTGTGTGTATGTGAGTGTGTGAGAGAGAGAGGGAGAGTCAGTGAGTGTGTCTGTGTGTGTGTCAGAGAGATAGAGAGGGAGTGTGTGTGTGTTTGTGTGTGAGAAAGAGAGAGAAGGTAGTGTGGGGGTTTACCTGGAGTGCGACATGAACCCAAGATCCCAGTTGAGGCTGTCCACATGGGTACCGATCTTGGCTATCAACCTCTGCTCGGCGACTCTGTTGTTGTGTATCCTGAAATCCGCCTTGGAGGACGTTTACCCAAAGATCCGAGCTGAATGTCCTTGATCACTGAAGTGTTCCCCCAATGGGAGGGAACATTCCTGTCTTGTGATTGTTGTGCGATGTCCATTCATCCGTTGTCTAGCCTTTGTACGGTTTCGCCAATATACTATGACTCGGGGCATCCTTGCCTGCAGCATATGAGACAAACAAAGTTGGTCGAGTCACATGAGTATCTGCCTTGTACACAGTGGGTGGTGTTCCCACGTCTGATGGTAGTGTCCATGTTGAAGATCAGACATGTCTTGCAGAAGCTGCCCTGACAGGGTTGTATAGTGTGGTGATCAATGTTGTCCTGAAGGCTGGGTAGTTTGCTGCGAACAATGGTTGTTTAAGGTTTGGCGATTGTTTGAAGGCGAGAAGTGGAGGCTTGGGGAAGATCTTGGCAAGGTGCTCATCGTCATCAATAATGTGTTGAAGGCTGCGAAGAACATGGCGTAGTTTCTCCACTCCCAGGTAGTACTGGATAACAAAGGGTATCCTATCGGACGTATCCCCTGTCTGTCTTTTGAGGAGGTCATTATGGTTTTTCGCTGTGGCGCATTGGAACTGGCGATTGATAAGTTGAGCATCATATCCTGTTCCTTCAACATCTTCAAGTGTCTGTCTCGTTCTTCCTCATCCAAACAGATCCTGTGCATGTGTAGGGCTTGTTTGTAGGGGATGGCTGTTTTAGTATGTTTAGGGTGGAAGCTAGAGAAATGCAGCATCATGATGTTTTCCATGGTCTTATGGTAGAGTGATGTACAGAGGTGTCTATCCTTGATGGAGATGTGTGTATCCAAGAATGAGACTGATTCTAAAGAGTAGTCCGTGGAAGTCTGATGGTGGGATGAAACTTGTTGATGTAGCTATGTAGTTGTTTCAGTGATTCCTCGTCACGAGTCCAGGGGAAAAAATGCCGTCAACGTATCTGGTGTGTAGCATTGGTTGGAGGTTCTGTGCAGCAAAGAAGTCTTATTCGAACCTGTGCATGAAAATGTTGGCATATTGGGATGCAAATTTGGTCCCCATGGCTGTTCTGTGTATCTGGATGAAGAACTGGTTGTTGAAGGTGAAGACGTCGTCGAGGATGAAGCGGATGAGTTTTAGGATGGCGTCTGGAAATTGGCAGTTGGTATTGAGTACTGAGGCCGTTGCGGCAATGCCGTTGTCATGGAGGATGCTGATGTAGAGTGCCAAAACGTCCATTGTGACGAGGAATGTTCCTGTTTGGAGTGGTCTGTGGGTGCTGAGTTTCTTTTAGAAATCTGTAGTGTTGCAACAGAAGCTAGGGGTTCCTTGTGCAATGAGTTTCAAGATGCACTCGATATACCCAGGGAGGTTCTCACATATGGTCCCATTGCCTGATACGATAAGACGTCCACACACTCACTTAGACAAGCACACTCTCACATATATACACACACATGCAGACACACTCGCACAGATCCTCTCTCATATACACACTGACTCTCTCACAAACACACACACACACCCACACACCCACACACTCTCTTTCACACAGATCCTCTCTCATACACACACATACACACAGATTTTCTCTCTTTCTCTTTCTATACACACACACACACAAACACAAACACACATATGAATCTGTGGGTGAATGTGCATTTTCAGTTACATCCTATTTTGTTTAAAAAGCACACAATTTATAGATGGTCAGCATTTTATAAATTCCTACTTTAGAAATAAAACCAGTCTGACTCCAAACCAAAACACAAACAGATTCTAAACCAGGTCTCACACCTAACATGCATGACCTGACCTAAAATGTTGCCTCTTCCTTACATTGATAAACCCTTTAGTTCTCTCAGGACAGTCACTTCAAAGGAATTCTGGGATTTACATACACATATTAACCAATTAAAGCCTTCCAACTGATTAAAGATTTAACACCATCTTAGGTTTGTTTGGTACATCCTCATCAGTCGTGTGACCCTTTGATCTTTTATTTATTAATTCTGTGTCTGATACTACCTCTCTCACAAACACCTGAAGAAGGATTAAGACTCCGAAAGCTTGTGTTTTCAAATAAACCTTTTGGATTATAACCTGGTGTCGTGTGATTTCTGATTTTATCTCTGTATCATATCTCTTTGTCAGCACTGATAGTTCATGACATGTAACAGTGAATTATCATGGACATGAGCACTGATGAAAGAAATCAAGCAATGAAATGCTGTTTGCTTATTCCAAAAAGTCAATTATTCTGAAATTGAACAGTTAAACAATAATTTACTGTAGCAGATTCAATTTAAAATCAATGCATTTTTTAAAAAAAAAAGTTCTTGGGACACTGTGCAAACCACTATCCATTAGTCATCCTTAGCTATCCTGAGGAAAGCCATGATGAGGCCTCAATCTTGAACTGATCCTGTGTGTGGTAAATGTTTCTCCACAATGGTAAAATGGGGACTATTGTGTAACCTCTGAGGATAATATTCCTATTATTTGCACAAATTCATGTCAAAATTTTAGACCATTTCACTCCAGCCAATGTTAGACATTCATTGTACCTCTATGCCATATGCCTTCTTATCAAACAAAAGTGTACTAAATGACATTATCAACATTACCACCTTCTAAATTCCTTCATGAATGCAGGTAATGACTTCCAGAAACAAAGGTTGCCAACTTAAACAAGCACAGATTTTATTACAACATTCAAATTACATTCCTAAACCCATTTTCAGAGATTTTACATTCGTGCACATTAACTGAAGCTTGGATTACCATGAAGTAGAGTTAGGAGGAGCAGGGATAATCCTCCTTTATATTAGTACTACAGCCAGCCCCTCCCCTTAATTTACCTGTGTATCTTGGTGAGCTAGCTGAAATTACTAGTCTTCAGACTGGCAAGCTTTTTTAGGGTACCCAAGTAACAATCTGCAACTTATGGTAATCATGATAATGAGGCCCAAAGACAAACTTAGGGTTTTCTCAGACCTTTCTGGTTTCGTACATATTGATTGCATGCCACGCAGATCGTGTCCAATTTCTGTTTCCAATGAGCATGTTCCTTCCTAAAATACAGAATGATGCACTGCAAGAGGTCAGCAAGCAGAGTGAGGACAATCAATGAAAAATACAGAAAGAAGGGGAAAGAGTTGAATAAAATGGTAATTGTTGAGCAGATTGAAGCATAGTGGCAGAGACAAAGCTAAAAGTTGTTGCAAACTTGGATGACAGGTATGAAAATGTTTTTTCTTGAATCATATTATCATTCCAAACCTGTGTGTAACAAGAAATTGCAGATGAAATTGGTCTTTCTAAATGCATAGAATGGCTATAATTGAGAGCATTGGAAATGAAAGGTGATAAAACAGCTAGAACTGATGGATTTCCATAAAGTTTCATATGACACATGCACATGGCATTTATCGGAGGTGTTGATACTTCAGTGGCTTTGTGTGCTTGCTAAGTTCTCCTAGTTGTGATGGAACATGAGTAAGCTGTGATGTGTGAGCTGCTGAGTGCTGTATTTCCCTTTCTGTTTGAAGTGTGAATTGTGACAGATGTGTGAGATGCAGTATTACTACGTTGCTCTGCATCCAATTCGGGTAAGTGCAATGAATTGACAGGCAGTGACTGGACATCAGTCATGTGATAGAGATGTCCATCATTTAAGGGTGTATATGATAGTCCTGTATGGTGTCAAGCCACTATGGTACAGTCATAGGAGCGTGAAGCATTTAGTAGACAGTGACACGTATTCTGGCAGACTGCAAGAGATCATTCATCCTCTTGTGGCAATGCATTCACTGATGCCTCCAGGATGATTGTGTACTACCCCCCTCAGCTACTTCCACCCATGTTGAAAGACCCTCAACAGGTAAAGACCTCTAAGCAATAGATCACTAGAGAATAGCTCCAATGGTCATGTCGTAAGATTCAGGGAGATATGCCTCCACCTCAGCTGTGGACGTCAAGGTAACACTAAAGCAAATGCTAGGCAATGTAAGTTTGCTCACTTGAAGAGGCATCAGGCTTCTCCATCTCCCCACCTGCAACTCCTCACCCTTTTCTACTTGAGATTATGTAGGGCGCAACAGGCCAAAAAGATTCAGTGTCGTACCTACTACATTGGTTCACCAGAGTGGCCCAGCAGTGGAACCTCATCCTTGACAGCTCGATGGCCTGTTGTATTGCTGTCCTATTTGAGGCATGAGTGGCATTGTACTGCTCTATTGCTGGACTTTGTGGATTCTACATAGATGTCATGAACTAGGTGGATATTTCCTGTCAGCCAGGAGCTACCCCTCCAGTTTTAATACTGAGTGAGGGAGTGAGGAGTAAGAGTGATGAGAGCTCTGGCAATGAACACAACTGAAGGATTCATTTGTAGTGATCACAGTGAGAGAGTGAAAGCCCCACTGGATGATCCCAAGTTACTCTCAATGGCATATATGCACAGTCAATTGTCCTCTGTATCTGTGGAAACACAGTTATGGAGCTGAATCCATAGGTCTGGTTGCCTAGCCCTTCTAGAGTCCGTACAGAATCTCACAAAATCTGCTCAGAACAGGGTGTGATGAATTATTTGTGAGTGAGTAACTGCAAAATATCATACATGTTCTGATAGAGAATAATCTGGTGGCACCGAAATTCAATGCAGCGTGCAGGGCAGCTTCAGACCAACAGCACTTGACCTGGTGCATTTCAAATATGGGACGGGCACATGGAATCCTAGAAGGTTCCGGCTGTGGCAAGTATTTCCAGCTTTGGCAAGGGAGAAGCTATGTCAAGCAGAGTGCCATATAGATGGGGTACGTACTTAAGGAGGCAACATTTTGGAGAATATCATGAGAAAAAACGTTAGGGCTCATGGAGAGAAACCCTGCATGAAACTTCCCAAAATTGACACTTAGTTGATTTCTGGTCACATTCAGACCAAAATACTTTTATAATGATTATAGAAGCTGGAGTTAAGCTTGACGTAACCGAAACAAGGAGGTAGAGATAACTTGTAAAATTAGCTTTACATTTGAAACAATATAAATCAACAGATCAGCTTGAACTGAATACAAGAACACAAAAACACGAGAATTTAACAAATCTGCAGATGGAATTTTTAAGTTTTATAAGACAATCCTGATTAATGTCTGGAGAATTAATATGTTGAATGTTTTCAACACAAACATAAAATACTGGGAAGTGAAACCCTGACAATCAGTGTCTGTGGCCAGAACTGACAGTCAATGATCCATGCTCTTCATTCATTTCTTTATATTCCTTTTATGGTATTTTAATTTAAGTAAAAAGGATAGAGTTCTGGATGGCTGACTTTTGCAGAAACCACATTTTGTTTTAAGTTTTTTTTAATGGCGTGTTCATGGTTTTTGCTGACATCACCCATTGTTCTAGTGAAGCATTAGTTGGGTACACATTACAGAATGGATGCTCAGTTTTCAAAGACAGCAAAACACATAAAAACACTTTGTTAACTGGTTGATATATACCACTTATATAGCATAATACTGTACTTTAAAATAAATGAGAAACTCAAACCAATTCTTCATCTCTCCTTGATTCCTAATACAGAGTCACTTGTGGTGGCAGAGCTGCAATCTCATTAAAAGATCTTACAAACATTCTTTTCTTTCACAGGTGTGACCTGGATTCAGTAAAACATTAACTTTTCCCAGTGTAAATAAAGTGGAAACTGTCCAGCTGCACCTGTTGTTTGTGTGGAAGACTTGGCAACAACAGGCAGAATTGGAACATGAAAAGAGGTGTATCCCGAACAGGAGTTTTTGAAAGATGTTGAGTCGTAAGAAAATGATGAATTAAGACAAAGTGACTGAGACCAGCTGTAATTCGGTCTGTGGGCTAGGGTATAGAAATGGAGATGAAGTTGCCCTTCAATTATTTTGCACTTAATTATTCAAGCATACACCCTATGCACTTGTCAGAGCTTCCAGGGAGGGAGGAATAATGTACATTCTAGCCCTGGCATTGGCAAACAGGAAGACAATTGAGGTAAACACAGATAGGAAAGTAATTGTTCAATGCAATCATTGGGTGACATTAGCTTTTGTAATTCATTTTCATGGGATGACAGATAATTGCAGTGAAGGAAACATTCCGTCACTGAAAGGTACAGTTTCATCTTACTTGAAAAGGGTACTGTTCATTAAAAGATAAAATCTCCAGACTAAATGAAAATATGAAACAAAATAAAAGCAATGTTCTCCATGGGTTGGAAAAATTCAGAACAATACCTGTCCTACAGCATTTCAGTTGATAAACATGCACATTTTCACTGTATTGTGAACGTAATGGTGCCAGTTTCAGGAATCCCAAGAAGTCCCAGCAGTGACCAGCACTTCCATCTGCAGCAAGTGGGAGAATACAAATGGGGTACTACAGGGCGTAGTATGCAAATAATGCATTTCTTGATTGGACACTCTGCCTTTGAATGAGACAGTCTTCCTGGGAATCTGCAGGCAAGCCTGCAAGTTAATGGTCATGCTTCCCACATGGGAAGGCCCCTGCATGCTGCTGAGTTAACATTGTGATGGTGGAAAGAGGCCTTTAAGTGGCACTGATTAGCTACTTGAAGACCTCAACTGGGCAGCAACGTGGGAAGGTCATTCATAGGTCCACTCATGCCGGACTTAATTGGAGCGAAGGCAAGGACATAGTAGAGTACCCACCATCACCGCATAAACACAGTGGCTACAAAAGCAGGTCAGAAGCTCGGAATACTGCAGCAAGTAACTCATTTCCTGACTCCCTAAAGCCTGTCCACTATCTACAAGGCACAAGTCAGGAGTGTGATGGAATAATCCCCACTTGCCTGGATGACTGCAGCTCCAACAACACTCCAGAAGCTTGACACCATCCAAGTCAAAGCAGCCTGCTTGATTGGCACGACATCCACAAGTATCCATTCTCTCCTCCACTGACGCTCAGTAGCAGTGGTGTGTACTATCTACAAGATGCACTGCAGAAATTTACTCCAGATCATCACACAGTACCATTCAAACCCATGATCACTTCCATCTAGAAGGACAAGGGCAGCAGATACATGGGAACACCACCACCTGCAAGCCACTCACCATCCTCACTTGGAAGTATATTGCCATTCCTTCACTGTTGCTGGGTCAAAATCCTGGAATTCCCTCCCTAATGGCATTGTGGGTCAACCCACAGCAGGTGGACTGCAGCAGTTCAAGAAGGCAGCTTACCACCATCTTCTCAAGGGCAACTAGGGATGGGTAATAAATGCTAATCAACCAGCAATGCCCACATCCCACAAATGAATGTTAAGAAAATCAACCTGCCCACGTGACCAAATGGCTCCATGTCATCATACACATCACAGCAAAGGGCGGAAGACTGAGCTGTGTGTATAGAAACCTGCAGCTTGAACTTTGCGTGGCAAAAACACATGCTTTTAATTACACCAGTAAATGTAACAGATTACGAGTAGGTGAACCCGTCACCTGCAATTCCTTTTAGTCACCCTTTCACACTGGTTGGGCAAACTTCTTTTGTGTGAGATGGTTGCCAGAATTGCCGGCATTGATGTTCACTCATCTCTGTCCTCTGTAACTCTTCTCCACAAACAAGTACCTAAGATAAGGTTTCATTGATCTATGCAAATTAGATACATTTCTGATAATCCCAGAACCTCCGGCTGGTTTAGCACTAACAATACCATTATTTCCAGCATTTCTTAATCAGGATTGCAACCTGACGGCCTTAGAGTCAAGACTGTTATGCATTTGGCAAAGGTAATAAAGGTCATTTACTGGCCAATCTATGTTCTTCTGAATGCTGAGTATATGTCTTGTCTTTTTTTTTAGAAAAAGATAATGCTGCACAAAGCCACAAAGGAATAAACAGGACTCATGGCAAAATTCCAAATTCTTAATTAGTATAAGAAGATACCTCTTCCATTGTTTGTTTTGGTGCAGTAGACTATTAAGATGATAAATCTGCCAACAGACATGAGGAGGAGGCCATGCCATTTCACCAGAATCCATCAAATACCCACAAGTATGTAACCAGCTGCTCAGATCTACCCACCTTGGAGGGAATAAACAGAAATTATCAGAATGGAGTACCTGCTGAAGTACACAACTCAGGTGAAAAATATTAAGTGGAGATCACCGAAGAATGAGGACAAAATGAATGCCAGAGCATGTCTAGACATATCACAGAGACCATTGATTCAAACTGTTGATACAGGCAAACTCAAAAGTAAAAAGAAATGTTTCTTTCTTGTTTGTGTTTTAAATTGTTGAAAACGCCTAGTAACATGTCAGAACCCATGTATAAGTGCTACTTTAACATATTTGCAATCTTGTCCTAAGATCTTTGAGGTTGCAATCCTGATAGTTATGATTAATGGCATTGTATACACGTGAGCAATGATTGATCTCAAGTAAAAGTTGATGCCTGACATTTGGCCAAAAAGTATTTCATTTTGCGTATACCTCAATCCCCAATTTTTGGCAAAACAATTGAAATACTTCTTACTTGCCACCTGCTCGGCACTGGAGTCAAACTTGTCAAGTGCAAACCTACTTGACAGAATCATAGACTAATAGCTGATCCATTCCTCAAATCTATGCTTGTCAACATGGATATTAAGGTTATCATTTCTTTAGTAGGTGCTGCATTCCCACCAGTACTGATTTATAGTTTGACAACATGACATCAAGAAGGAATGGCAGATAGATTCACAAATGAGATCAAACTCAAAGACATTGGGATTGCAAAGTAGATAATGGTGCAGCTTCAAGAAAATTCAAGACATTGTAAAAGAATGTCATTGATTGGAGTAAACTGTCTACACTGCTCAGGCAGATGCCAAAGAATAAATGAGCCAACAGAAGAAAGCCAAGTACATGGGTGCAGTTGGTAAAAATGGGCAAAGTGGTAAAAATATGTCAAGGAACTCAGTTTCTTGATGATATATTTGAATCTTTGCACTGAAACAAACAAAAACATTAAGCATTGCAAATTTCAAAGCCTGCCCTGGATGGACCACATTTATCAATAGGAACAATTTTGTAGTATAGCACTTATCGGGGGGGGGGGGCATGGTAGCTCAGCGGTTAGCACTGCTGCCTCATAGCACCCAGGGACCCAGGTTTAATTCGACCCTCAGGTGACTGTCTTGTGAAGTTTGTGCATTTTCACTATGTCTACGTGGATTCCCTCCACGTTCTCCGGTTTCCTCCCACAATCCAATGATGTGCTGCTTAGGTGGACTGGCCATGCTAAATTGCCCATAGTGGCCAGGGATGTGCAGGCTAGTGGATTAGCCACTAGCTAATAGGGATAGGATAGGGGTGTGGGTGTGGGTGAGATGCTTTTCAGAGGGTCAGTGTGGACTCAATGGGCTGAATGGCCTCTTCCACACCATAGTGATTTTAATGCCTATATAAGACTTAAAACATCACAGTAACTCCTAGCAGAACATAACAGATCTGTCACATTTAGAGGTTGTGATCAAACATTAACAAAAAAAGAGTGAATAGAGATTGGCCTGTGTTGGGAACATGGATGAGGGTCCCATGAATTTTCACATATCAGCAAGTCAAAAGGTGACCAGACTTAGAGAGAAAACAGTATTGGCCATGAAAAGAATAGATTCACAGCTACGCTGCCTTTTATGTTTGACATGATAAACCTTAAACTAAAATGATACTCGAGAGAAAGAAAAAACCTCCCTAAACAGCAATTCCCAAAATGAGTTGGCCTCAATGTTCATGATAATCGATGAATGGATAAAGGTGGCTTCAAAAATGGTAGGGTAGAATTTGGGGCTTCTGAACAGGGGGCTTACATAAGAGAAAAGTCTCATCTGAGACATGTTCAATTACATTTTGTTTATGATGTTCTGCTAAATTTAGATTGTACTGATATTACAGGGATTCTCATGGTCCAACTATCCTTCTTCAATCAGTGGACAGCTCTCTAAACAAGAACTTCAAGGTTACTTCAGGAACTTCAAGAACTTCATGAGAAAAATGTAGACTCACTGGATATTGGGTGAATAGAAGACAGTGTCTGAGGAAGACAGCCAACAGGCCCTGACGTTAGCACCCTACTTGTCCAATTGTGAAGTCTGGACAGGATTCAGAATGGAGATTGTTGGCAAATCATTCAAGAAGTTTGGGATGTTTAATGTACTGATGGCACAGAAGATTATGGTCGATAACAATGTGAAATCTGATTATGATGACATTGATGATCCATATGATATCACCACTGCAGAAACAGATTGGGATGAGTTATTGGCTCTGAAGACAAGAAGATGGATGATTTTATGGATTTTAAGACACGTGCTCTGAAAGCTTTTGCTTTTGATGCACTTTATATATTTCATGAAAATAATGAACAACAATTAATGTCTGTCTTCATGGAGATTACTAATTAATTAAAAATGAATAATAAAATATTTCTGGCTTCTCTTCAACTACTGTGGAGGTGTAATTGATAAGAATAGCCTCCGATGTGGCAGCTGTGATAATGAAGTGGTAAACTATGACCTCATCAAAAATGTTACTCATGTACTCCCTACCACTTAACTAAACAAAAAATTGACCTATAACCCAACTTTTCCACAAATATACATGATATCTTTAATGCAAACCCAGTCATAGATTGCAGAGTTAGTGGAAATCTATATAATTTACATGAATCTGTGAAGTAGATGTGCCACTTTGGTTGCATCTTAAGTACCACCTTGTGGAGAATGGTTTCAGAAAAGAGGTTGAAAATGATTAAATGGTCCTAGGAAATGTCACTTATGCTCATCCTTTCCCTCCTCTGGATTCGGTAGAATGCTGCCCAAGAAAAAAGCAGATCCACAATCCAATAAATTTTTTTCTGAGGGCCTTGTGTTTGCCCTGGATTTCATCAGTGGGATGGAACCCATTTTGTTTCTGAGACCAGCACGCAAACAGAAACAAATAACTCATTAATTTATGCTCTCAGGCCATCATAAGCCTTATAAAAAGCAAACAGATTCTGCCCCTTACAAAACATTTAGCAAATTCCTGGAATTTTAGCTAGAACTGACAAAATGCCTCAGGAATTTTGATATATCTTGAATAATTAAATTTTAGTGCAACAGGGAGATGGCAGCATAGTGTAACATCGCTGAAGTAGATACCCAGCAGTCCAGGCTAATGTTGAGAGACACAGACAGTCAAATCCCACTGCAGCAGCTGTTAGAATTTACATCCAATTAATAAATCTGAAAATAAAAGGTGTTATTAGACTATATCCTCTACAGTCCAGAAATCTATTATGCCAAAACACCAGTTGTCTGGATATTTTTTAACCAGATTCCAAGAATCATTTTAATATAGTACTTTGGGAGCAGAAATATGGGAGATGCTTTTTTTTACTGTTTTACAATGTTTTTTTTACTGCACTGTGTTCCAGATATATATTTAAACTTGCATGTTTTCTGGTTTATATATTTATAGTTAGACATTCTAAAGTCATTTGTTTTACAATCCGTATCGTTCTGCTACCCAGAAGTGAATTGGTTCCAAATATTCTGGACTGAAGATGTTACAATGTATATCATTTGAACCTTGATTTACCTCTCTTGGACAATGCGAAACACATCGGCTCTAAATTTCCTAGATCTTCTGCAGTTTCCTGCCATGAATTCACTGCAAGTGCAACAGACACCCTGATAATTCACATAAACAGAATAATGATCAACCTAACATGGCAGTGCACCATCAAAACAGCTGAGGAAAATAAGTCATTATTAGTTATTGTCATAAGATTTAGCTGTAAATGCAATGCTGTTAAGTAATATTTTGGTTGGTATGCATAATAATCTCATTTCATAATATCTATATTAAATCGTACACACCTGTCAGGGTGAAACAGAAAACTATACTTCATGGAAAATTTTAGAAAGATGTCATGAAACTATTCTTATCCCAAATATTGTTTTTTTTTGTCTTTACCAAGTATAATTTCCCTGTACATGGCCCCATCTGCATTCTACATACCATCTGTAGGAATGTTGCACTTATGAATCACTTGGGTGCTGTATATGACATTGGCCCTATTTTCCTTAATCTGTCAAAGTTGCTGAATCTGCTGCTTAACGCTGAATGAATCTTCTTACTGCATTAGCTCATGAAACATCCATTTCAACACAGCTGCACAGTTCATTGGCTTCTGTTTCCCCAGAGAAATAAAAACTTGAGAAATTAATTTATAGTCAATAAATTACCCAGTCATTATACTAGCAAAATTGGCTCAAACGCAAAATGCACAATTTTCTACCTTTGCATTCTTGGCAAGCAGCCTACATTAGAAACCTGGACCTACACTGTGCACAATCTTCTGAATCATTATTTTAAACGATTGGAGAAAGAGTGAAGAGCAAGGACCAAAATTTCAAGTTTGAACTTAGGTTCTGTGCTGAGAATACAAAAGTATAAGCAACACATCCTCCGAACAGCATTAAATTAATTAAAATATTTTCTCTGGCCTACACCATTTCTTTGTCTCTTTTCTTCTGGCTGGGAGAAGGTGTCATTTAGGCAGTAGGAGAAAATAATTTGGGGTCAGTCAAATTTCTTCCTTTTTAATTCTCCATTCTGAGTTCTACAGATGTGGGGGGCTGTTTACATCCCATTACATCCTGATAGTCCCAGTGGAATTCAAAACCATTGCCTGCTAAGAGCAAGTATGAGTTTTGTAATCAAGCTTAAGAAAGACATGAACATATAAAAGAAATAGCAATCACTTCCAGAGGAGACCTATCATCTAATATTACTCACCCCTGTTCCATTGCAGCGAAGAAAAGTCTGTGGAATTGAAGCATATTGTTTCATGTAATGTGTTTGATGGATGCCACAAGCCAAAGTGAAAGTGTTTACAGCAAAGGTAAAGGTAATCCATCTAGTATACTATGTACAAATTATTTCACAAAACCAAACCCCTTTTATATAAAAGTAAACAGAAATATGTTTGCCTTAATATTTTCAATTACAAGTTACACAAGGTATTGCCCAATATTATGATTAACAAAGAAAATGATCTTTCATGATCAAAACTGTGTCAACTCTAGTTGGTCCCACCTTTGTCAGTCTCTGTACATGCAATGCAAACATAACATTTAAATCATGCAAGTTTTCCAATGGTACATAGGTGCATTGTCATTGGCTGTAAGTCAGGTATATGTTCATTCCTAGGATGATGCTCTTTCTCACACCAAATGCTGTTGTAATCGTAACCGTTATTGCTGATTCATTCTGATTGTTGAAAAGCTGTACTCCATGCAAACGGTGAGATCACATCTTTATGATCAGCTGCCTGCTGTGAAGGAGCAGCTTCTCTAGTTGTACACATATGTCTGTTGTTGCAACAGGATAGCTGGTTATTCATATTCACCACATGCGATCAAGGTGACAACAATATACAAATGTCCCAAAATGTCATGTGGGTTGACTGTTGTTGAACATTTGCACTCTGATTAGCTCACAAATGCTGAACTCTGGCAATGATTTGGCAGTTTTATCAAAGCGAAATTTGGCTTTCTCTCATTTCTGTGTGACGTTGTCACTCACTTGTTGCTAACTTCATTTTCTGCAAATTTTCCACTATTGGAAGAGTTGGTTGTATGTTACATTACGTTAGACTTTGGACTAGATTACTCTACAATTTAGGATTGTCTTCTACAAGTCTGTGTTAAATTTGCTCAATTTCTTTATGACTGCTTTGGTGATTTTCAACACTGCCTCAATCTTTCAGTTTCATTAGGATAGCATGTAGATGATGCATGGCATTGAACCTTCCCATCCCACACCAAAAGATTATATCTAAGCTCTCCATTCCTGCCAGATCGAGTCATGAATGGTCGTGGACAATTACACGACTCAATGGAGGGGGAGACTCCACAAATGTCTCACTTCTCGATGATGGAAGAGTCCAATATATCAGTGGAAAAGATAAGGCTTCCAGTGGTCCCAAGCATCACAGATATCTGTCTTCAACCATTTCTATTTACTCAACATGATATCAAGAAACAATTGGAGGCAATGGATACTGCAAAGCTATGGGTATTGACAACATTTTGGCAATAGCCGTCCTATGCTCCAGAATTTGCCACTTCATTAGCCAAGCTCTTCCAGTACAGTTCCAATTCTGGCATCTACCTGACAATATGGAAAATTGTCCAGGTACATCCTGTACACAAAAACAGGGCAAATCCGAGCCAGCCAATTACTGCCCCATCAGTCTACTCTCGATCATCAGTAAAGTGATGGAAGGTGTCATCAACAGCACCTGCTCAGAAATAACCTGCTCACTGACACTCAATTTGGGTTCTACTCAACTCCTGACCTCATTACAGCCTTGGTTCAAACAAGGACAAAACAGCTGAATTTCAGGGGTGAGGTAAGAGTGATAGCCCTTGACATCAAGGCTACATTTGACCAAGTGTGGCATCAAGGAGCAAAACTGGATTCAATGGAAGTCTCAGGAACAAACTCTCTGCTGGTTGGAAGCACATAGGGAAGATGATTGTGATTGTTGGAGGTCAGTCATCCAGCTCCATTACAAACCCATGACCACTTTTATCAAGAACGGCAAGGGCAGCAAATAGTGAGAACACCAATACCTGCATATTCCCCTCCAAGCCATTTACCATCCTGATTTGGAAATACATCACCATTCCTTCATTGTCACAGGGTCAGAATCCTGGAATTCCCTTTCTAATGGAATTCTGGATAAACCTACAGCACGTGGACTGCAGCAGGTCAACAAGGCAGCTCACCACCACCTTCTCAAGAGTAAATAGGGATTGGAAATAAATGCTGGCCAGCCAGCAATGCCCACATTTCACGAATGAATAAAAGAAATTGGTTATGTATCACCTGAATTCTTTTCTTGTGAATTGAGGGCCACTGTCACCATATCTGTAATATCATGATAACTGAAGTGTTCATAGAATTCCTGCATTGTGGAAACAGGCCACTCAGCCCAACAAGTCTACACTGATTCTCTGAAGAGCATCACACCCAGATATCACACCCTCTACCCTATCCCTGTAATGCTGAAATTCCCATGGTTAATCCCCCAAGCCTACATATCCCTGTATATTATGGACAATTTAATATGGCCAAACCACCTAATCTGCACATCTTTGGATGGTGGGAGGAAACCGGAGCACCCACATATGTGCAAACTCCACACATCCAGTTGCTTGAGGTTGGAACTGAACCCGAGTCCCTGGCGCTGTGAGGCACCACTGAGCCACTGTAATGCCCGTTCTTTCAAGTATTCTACAGTTTCTCCAGTATTATTGTCTAACTCCCACAAATCAGAATGATAGTCTACGGTGAGAAGATGATAGGTTTGTATGAGAGTGAAGAGTTACATTTCAAGATTCAGGCAATGTCTTTTTGGAGCATCATGTGGTTCTTTGATTTGATATTTGTTACTTACACTGCAGTGGATGATGTGTCCTTAGTCTCAATGTTCATGCTTGGCTAGTGAAGCACTTCTCATCTTCCTCAGAATAGACTCAGTTCCTTGTTAGCATCTCTTTTCTCATCTTTTTACAATATGCCACCTTGAGCTATCTCACTCTCTTCAGTAACAGATGAGTCACAGAGTCATACAGCATGGAAATGTATCCCTTGGTCCAACTCGACTATGTTTCACAAACTAAACTAATCCCACTTGCCTATGTTTGGCCCATATACCTCTAAACGTTTCCTATTCAAGTACGTGTCTAAATGTCTTTTAAATCTTGTAACTGTACCTGCATCTACCATTTCCTCTGGCAGATCATTCTACATATGAACAACCTTCTGTGTGAAAAAGTTGCTCCTCAGGTCCCTTTTAAATCTTTCTCTTCTCACCTAAAAATTATGCCCTCTAATTTTGAACTCCAATACCCTAGGGAAAAGACTTGTTGTTTGAATTATCAATGCATCTCATGATTTTATAAACCTGTAAGGCCACCCCTCAGCCTTCTGTACTCCAGTGAAAAAAGTCCCAGCCTATGCAGTCTCTCCTTATAACTCAAAACCCTCCAGTCCCGCTAACATCCTTGTGAATCTTTTCTGCACCTTTTCCAATTTAATAATATTCTTCCTGTAGCAGGGCAACTAGAACTGTACACAGTACTCCAAAATTGGCCTCACCAACATCATGTACAACCATAACATAACGTCCCAATTCCTATACTCAATGGTCTGAGCAATGAAGACAAGCGTGTTAAACGTTTTCTTTACCGCCCTTCTACCTGTGATGCAACTTCCAAAGAACTATGTATCTGAGCCCCTAGGTCTCTCTGTTCAACAACACACCCCAGGGGCCTACAGTAACTGTCTAAGTCCTGCCCTTGTTCATGTTACCAAAATGCAACACCTTGCATTTATCCAAATCAAACTCCATTTGCCATTCCGCAGCCCATTGGCCCAACTGATCAAGACCTCTTTGTAGTCCTAAATAACCTTCTTCACTGTCCACTATGCCACAAATTTTGGTCATTACAGATTGATCAGTCATCTGTGAAGCAGAAGTTATCACATGTGACCTTTAAAGGACCACAATTCACAAAGACAGTCCAGGTACCATAGGCCACACAAGAGCACAGAACTGATTTTCTCTTATCTTGAACTGTACGTTTTCGCCAAAGTGCTCTTTTATGCAGTATTGCCTGTCTTCAACAATGTTTGAGGTGAGGATGGTGGGACAACTTATCAGTAATCGTACAGCACTTATAATCCTCTACTATATTGCACAACATGGATTGTGCCACTTTCTTTGTAATAAAATCCATGTCAAGGCATTCCATAGTTCTCCATGTCAGACTCATGAGTCCTTGATGCTTTTATCTTGGAGACATCATTCCAGCAGCCACAAACTATTTATCGCTTTTAGACCTGACAATACCAGCCTGTTGTATGATGTGGAGTGGTTTGTCAGATCATCAATAGACATCTCTTCAGTAGCCATCTTTATAGGCTTGCTTTGTTTTGTTTCTAGCTAAATACTTGTATATAAAGTGATTGAGTTTCTTGCTTTAGTGCACTGATTTCCCCACACTGGACATGGTTCAGTTTCTTCTGTGCAGTGGCCTGTTCAATATTTATATCCTATACTCTGGCCTTGAACTTTCTGCTGGCTCTTATGCAAATGTTCCTTCATTTTTTCAAAGATCAACATAATGCAAAACCTGATCTGATCTACCATTGATACACTGTAATTGATATTTGATAAACTCAGGGTTTCTACATTATCTTAACAGTAGGTTTCTGCTCCCTCAGTTATATGTGCTTTCATGGCAGTATTGTCTTTGCCACAAGTGATCACATCGTTGATGAGATCAACTTTCAGTTGTCTGAACTCAGGGTTCAGCTAGATGTATTAGTGCAGTCATATACTGATCAATAGCTTCCCTCCTCTGCTGACTTCTGATGCTGAGCATACACATGCTGAAGCAATATTAATATGAGGTTTAATGTGTGTTTTTGAAGCCTTTAAAATCTCTCCTGGCTGGATTTTCCATTGCTCAGAGAAGTTTAGGGTGAAATATAATTTGAAGAACTCTTTCCCCTGCACAGATAGCATGGTGGCTATATTTAATTGGTCAGGCTTTTATTTAATTCTGCAACTATTTCATTGTATTTTTTCTACTGAAACAGAAAAAAAATTCCAATTGTCTCATAACTTCTTTAATTTCCAAAGCACCAGGGAATGGAAAAGACACAGCCACTCTGAGTCAACAGCACTTTAAAGTTGTAGTCTGTGGTTTTAATTCTTCCTTTTGTTTTTCTTTATAGTAGTTCATTCTCTTACAGCTCTGAAAATTTACTCTATCTCAGCCTTACACTTTTGATACTATGCTTCAGTTTAATGCCCATGACAAACTAAAATGAAAGCACTTAGAGCAGAGGTATAGGTTACATAACTATGGTAAGCCAGCTGGCATAATATGTACACATGTATTTCTTCAAACACATGTTATTTGTTGTTACTTCTGCAAATCAGGTTCCTATACATAAATGCAGATCTACAGCTGTTCAGCCTGATAAAGAAAATGGCCCTGGCTGGCAACCATTATACATTGCAGCAGTAGACATACAACCCCTGAAATTTAGCACTACTCAGTCTTGCTGGGAAAGGGTTCCACTGCTACAGATATCCACCAGTACTTTATTTTAATATTTAGGTCTAACCAATGAGAGGTAAATTTCAATATTGATCTTACTTCAGGCTTGCAGGGGGCGGCGCCCTGAAAGCTTGTGATTTCAAATAAACCTGTTGGACTATAAACTGGTGTCATATGACTTCTGACCTTGTCTAAATATTGGCAGTGTAATTTGCAAATGATATTATGAAATGGTAGGAAACAACTGTAACGGCAAAAATTATTGATTCATAATTTCCATTAATCTTTCCCTTCCCATCCCATCTCCCAGGACTCCTGCTCTAACCAATTTCCTTAGTTAAAAAAGCAGAAGGCTCCAATTTGAGAATTCTGACCATTACTTTGCTCCCTTGTATAAATACCAAGAAGTACACTTCAGTGTGCAGATTGTGTTCCCCTAGTTCCTCCATCACTTGCTTCCTGAAAATGATAATGTGGTGAATTTTTACTTTGTGACGGACTGATATGTAGAACGGAAATATTTTAGTGACAATTTGCAGCATATTTTGAATCGGTATTTATTTTTGCTTGTTAGTTTTAACAGAAAAGATGCAATAGAAGTTTAAATGTATGAGCACTCAACACATTTTTGTGATAATCCCTAGTGTATCATTTCACTGGATTATTAAATCATTCACTCCATGTATTAATACTATTGCTAAACGAGCAAACAGAAGAATGTTATGGTAATGCAAGAAGCATTTGTGTACGAACATCACGGCCCAAAGCAAGATATAGTGAAATTAAAAGAAAAGTGAATAATTATTGAGTTCATGATTAAACGAAATGAAATAATTTCCTTTACTAGTTTAACTTGAAGCATACTGATTGGTTTTGAAATAGGAGTAATAATTGTTTGTATATTTAGTATACCTTTCTAATAGTGGTCTGCAATTTTGCACCCATGTATTTCAAGGGCAGAAAATCCTAATGACAATTTTTGTGAAACTCACTATTGAGGTCTTCTTTAATCCCTGGATTTATAAAAATAAAAAGTTAAATGGAATAACCTTTTGGGCAAGGATAACTTATGATCCTACTGAAGAGTTGAATGGCTTTTATGTTGATCTAGTCACAATGCCCAAAGTCAGCCCATCTGCAAAATCAGACAGGTGAGTAATAAATGTCTGGTGCCAGCACATCCACCATAATACAATAGGCAACACGATTCTTGCTACAAGCAAGCATGTACTTTCTGCATGACATATTACATCTTAACATTACAGTGTAAGCCAAACTTCATGGCCACAGCCTATTTGAGGCCATTTTTGAGATATGGTAAGTGTTGGTATGAAAGGTATGGAAGTCTCTCCATCAACGTATGTGGCAGGCAGAATAATTGATTGACGAGGTTTGAGTCTCTGTTTTGGTAGCATTCAGGGACAGGGTTAGTCTCTTGTATTCAAAACTGAAGACATTGAGGGAGGCTGGCAAATGAAGTGCAAAGTTACCAATAGCTCTGCAGTCAATGTATATTGCAGGTCATGTATGTTTGTGGAGGCCATCTTAGCTTTGGAATGGAGCCAACTGAAGTTAAGAAGTTTTTTTCTAAAAATGCAATTCTCACACTGGACGGTTCTTTGATGAGATGAATAAACACTATTATATAAACCACAAATATCTGGAGGCTATCAAGCCTTGCTTGACTCAGACCCTGAATCACAAATCCTGACACTGTCCAGTACCCTGTATTAGAATCCATGGGTGAACCATTGTCAATGGAAGAACTACAAGAAGCAATGAAACAGATGAGAATCAACACTGACTGCATCCCTGATGGTATTAAAATTGATGTTGTCGGATTAGGTGGGCTTTTGTTCTCGTCAGGACTCTGTGTACCCACTCCGTAAGTTTGGAGGGAAAATAGATACCTTTCCATACCCTATCTGTAAAATGTAACTCTCTTCAAGAAAGGACAGAAATCATATTGTGGAAACTCTTTAGGTACTTCATTGTTGTTCATAGAAGGGAAAATTCTGAAACACATTCTCCAGAATCATCTGCTGCCTCTCCCTGAGGAAATCTGTCCGGAAAAAAAAAACATGGCTTTAAACCCTCCTGACATGAATGTGTCTGACAACAAAGACGAAGTGAAATGTCAAAAAAAAATCAGAACTCTTCACTTTACGTTACTAAAGAATTAACTTAGTAAATTGTGAGGCTCTTCGGATTGTTTTCAGAGATATGGATGTTCAAGAAACTTCACTACAATCCTGCAACTGGTTCATGATGATATGACTGAAACTGTATTGAGCACATGGACTGCAGTGGTTTAAGAAGCTGGCTCACCACCACCTTCTCAAGGGAAACTAGGGAAAGGCAATAGATGCTGGCCAGCCAGCGATATTCATGTTCCTCGAGTGAATAAAATAAGATTGGAAGGTCTGAAATATATCCTTGGACAACCAGTATGTTAAGGACGTAAAACAGTTTTAGAGAGGTATAACAAGGAAAATACAAGGTCAAGACGACATCAATCAAAGAGTGTAGCCAGTCATGAAGGTGGGTGAATTTAACAGCACTATATAAATGGGGGAAAGATCAGAGCGCTCTTTAAGCAATAGCACATGATGCCCTTTGAATATGCTGAAATTGCAGGCAGTGGTTTGATCTTTAGGCGTTGGTCAAATTGTGTGGGAATCCAACATTTTGTGGTTAGTAGGACGCAGAGAGGGCTCTATCCGGCAGTGAATCTGATGAACATGCAAGGAAGATCATACCCAAACATGTGGTTGAGCTATAAGTTGGAGATGAGCAGCACTACAGAGCAGATATGCCAAAAGCTGATACACCTATTGGTCCTGTAGCACACACAGTTGATGCAATAAGAGGCACAGTGAGGGCAATGCCAACACTTTCACCATAGGGTTTACAACAGTGAACAAAGTTCCTGAATCGTATAGAGTATGAATGCCATTGGAGGATATACATATCTGTTTTTATTCTTTAAGTGGATTTGGGCAAAGCCATCAAAGCCAACATTTATTGCCCTTGAGAGATCAGTGGTGATTCACCCTCTTGAACTCCCACAGTCCATCTGGTGTAGGTACAGACACACTGCTGCTGGATAGAGAATTCCAGAAATTTGATCCCATTACTTTGAAGGAGCAGAGTTATAATTCCAAATTGGGACAATATGCGGTTTGGATGGACGTGTGTGGGAGAAATTTGCAGATTTTGTTGTTCCCACATATTTGCTGCCTTTCTTTATCCTTCCTGGTAGTAAAGGTTTGGAAGATGCTGTCAAAGGTATCACGATGAATTGCAGCCTCTTGTCGGTGGTACATATTCCTGCATCAATGGTGGAGGAAGTGGTGGATAGGTGTTGATCAAGTGAACTGCTTTGTCCTGAATGGTGTTGAACTTCTTAAATGATATTAGAGCTTCACTCATTGAAGCAAGTGGAGAGTATTCTAAAACACTACTGATCTGTCTTGTAAATAGTAGACAGGCTCTAGAGACTCATGAGGTGAGTCACCTCAGGATTCCCAGCTTCTCACCTGGTGTGGTAGCCACAGTATGGCTGGTCTAGTTCAATCTGTGGTCAGTGGTAATTGCCAGTACATTGATGTTATGAAATTCAATTATGGTAATACCACTGAATGTCAAGGAGATGGTTAGATGCTCACTCAGATGGCCAAATCCCAAGTCTGAATGTCATCCAAGTCTTGATGCATATTAGCATAGACTGTTTCAGAACCTGAGGAGTTGTGAATGATGCTAACATTTCTGCAATCATCATCTTCTGCCTTTATGACGGATGAAGCAGCTGAAGATGGTTGATTGGAGAAAACAACACTGAGGAACTCCTGCAGATATGTCTTATGACTGAAACGACAGGCCTCTAAAAACCACAATTACACTATTCTGTTACCAGCAGCAGCATGCTTCCATTTACGTGTCATCCCTCAAGCAGCCCCAATTAAGATGGAGTCCAACAGCTTTCTACCCTCAGGTCATATGTATGAGAAGGAGATGTTATCACGAGCATGTCTGTTAAAGATAGACTGCATATTAACTGTAAGACATAAGCCAATAATTGTCTGTTTGAAGTTTAATAACATTCTTCTCAGCCAATATCACTGACAGCCAACGAAGTTAATTCCATTGTTAACATTACCAACAGAAAATATACCAAGAGGCTGTTGCATTCAGCCCAACAACAGGAAGAGTTATTCAAAGTTTCAGGGCTACCCTAATCTAATAGTAACTGCTTTCCCAATCAAACTGTTCTACAGTAAAAGCAGACAACTTTCAAATACACATTTCATTTATTCTTTCTTTTGGCTATCAAAAAGTAAACTACTTGTGTTACATGTTTTTTAATATTCATTTTATATTAGCTAAGTAAAATAAACAAATTTCACATTGTCTTTGACAGTACCTGATTGATTTTTTGCTTCCTCATCTTCCTTCTGTGACCATTAAGTTACGTGCAGCCTCCATCAGCAAATAAAATCATGTACATACTTTAATTAAATACCAGTTCTGGTTGTGCATTTAAACTATGCACTATGATTGTTTGAATTATCACTAACCATATATGGTACCTGTTATAACTGCAATTTGTGCACTAGATAACAAGATTCACCAACAGATAACAGAATGTCTTCCACTGTCATTAATTTTACTTTGAAAGTTTACTTAAACACTTATCATCAGGTTTATTGCCCTTGTTTCTTTTCTTGTTTTAATACAACTTGATCCCCTGGCCATGCATATAGTTAGTCCTAAGCTCATTTAAGTCTGAAATGAGTATACTGTATGCCTTGGAGAAGATTTTGGACAGGAAGTGAACTCACCCTATTGCCTTATTTGATCTGTACATCGTGCGCTCCTATGTACATATGTAACTCTCAGCCAAACTGCATTGGATCCCTGCTCTTTTCCCTGCATCAATGTGGGAAATGTTACCTTTTACATGAAAAAATGATAAACAGAATACAAAACAATATCTGTGAGCTTTGTGACCTTATCCTCCTCTGCAGCAGAATTCTTTTGTGTGAAAAGTAAGATTTTTACTTCTCTGAACATAAGTAGGACAGTTGTTGTTCAACTGAAGTGTCAAATGTCTCTACTAACGTCAACCTCTATCCAGAATATTGCAAAATGCAATACTACAGCGGGCAATAAATGTCATATATTTTTAAAGAGATTACCCAATTGTTCAAATTTTAAATCAATTACTTTCAGTCCTCACCTTAACTACAAACAAAAAAAATCATATTCACAAATGTGAAACAGGACTTTAATTCAGTATTCTACAGATAAAGAATTCACATACCACCAATAGACAAATGTATTGGCTGGAAGCCCTGTCCTAAAAGAAAGCAATGGAAGTTAGCACCCAATGGCTACCTTTACTTTATCTCATCTGGAACTTTTCCATAAGCAAACATACTGAAAGAGACAAGTTTTTACCTGAAGAACTGCAGGTAGTTAGAAAATTATACAGTCCAGTCTATCAGATAAATGAGTTGACAAAAACTGGACCTTCCACAGCATTTTCAAAAAGGAAACATTCAAATCATACTCTTTCTTTATAACAAATAACAGTATTAGAATCTGTTTATAATCACAGGTTAAATATTATGCCAATCTTTATTCATTATAACATTTAGAGATGATTTATATCTTAACAAAAGCATGAATCAGCCAATACATCAGTAAATACAAACTGAAACACAGCTACTATTACTGAACATTCTGCATAAAGTTTATGGATTTATCATTTAAGATACAATGAAACAATGAGTCTCATGATGCACATGCCTTATAGGTGATCAGAGATATAATATCAATCCAACATATAAATCAGAACAGGGAATAAATACCAACTGAACAAAAATACATATTTATGTTTGATATCGAAGTTTCTTTTAATCGAAGTCACCTGCTAGTTACAGGCATAGTGTTAAACAGCACAGAAACAGACCCTTCCGTCCAACTCATCCACATCAACCAGATATCCTGAACTGATCTAGTCCCATTTGACAGAATTTGGCCCACAGAATTTGGCCCATTTTCCTCTCAACCATTCCTATTCATGTACCCATTCAGATGTCTTTTAAATGCTGTTAATTGTACCAGCCTCGGCCACCACCTTTGGCAGCTTTTTCCATACATGTACCACCATCTGCGTGAAAAAGTTGCCCATCAGGTCCCTTTTAAATCTTTCCCCTCTCACCTTAAACCAACAGTCTCTAGTTTTGGACTCTTAAAGACTAAAGGAAAAGAAATGGAGCAAGTCTGTTTTATTCCAAATGTCATGTGGGGAAAGATGAAGATAGTACCAATTCTACACTTTTATAAGCATTTATTTTTAAACAAGGATACAGATTACAAAAATTTATCTCCTCATCCAACAGCCAAAGTTTTAGTCTATTCCTTTTTATAGGGGTACAAGTGGCTTCCTCATTAATGCCTTCTTCCTGCATACAATTTAATACAATTAATACATTTCTCTCACCTTACAAAAGTATAGATCTTTTGTACAAACAGAATTTCATAGCAAAGTAAATTAAAGGTTTCCATATTCAATATAAATTATTAAATTGTGAGACTGTAGAACCCCCAACAAATTATATACACATATGCAGTTCTTTTTGTGAAACAATCCAACAGTTGATAACTTGCATTAACTTATTTTAGAAATTTCCTTCCTCTCCATTTTTTCAAGTGACAAGGTCAAACCATAACCTTTTTGCATTATCCCACAAAAACAATAATCCACACAACACTCTGTGGGTAATATTATCTTCTGTATTTCCATTATTCAGAATCTCACTCAATGTATAGGATTGCCTCCACAAGAATTAGTGCTTTGGCTGCCAAAGTAGCTTTTTCTCTTAGCTTCCCAAGCTAAAAAGCAACATTTCCCATTCTCACCTACAAAAATTTTCCCAAAACCAGCTTCACCAGACCACCCATCAAATAGATTAGCATATGACATACTGCAAAAAATGATCAATTTCATGTTGTTTTGGTCACCCAGGGATGAACATTTAACTAATCACGTGTCAAAATTTAAGTTGCTTTATGCTTTCTTTGCCCTTACCATATTTTCTATTTCAGGGTATTTCATCATAACACTGCATATCATAACTAGGATCTGGTTCAGTCTGAACACACAGCCAGTTAAACTAAGCAAACAAGATTTGCATTTGCAATGCCTCTTTTTCTGATAGGGTCAGAAATCACAAAACTCCAGGTTATAGTCCAAAAGATTTATTTGAAAACACAAGCTTTCAGAGCCTCTCTCCTTCAGGTGTTCGTGAGAGGGGTAGTATCAGACAGAGAATTTATAAGTAAAAGATCAAAAGGTCACACCACTGATCAGGATGTATTAAACAAACCCGAGATGCTATTAAATCTTTAATCAGTTAGAAGGTTTTAATTGATTAATATGTATATGTGAATTCCAGAATTCCTTTGAAGTCACTGTCCTGAGAGAACTAAAGGTTTTATTAGTGTAAAGAAGAGGTGACATTTTAGGTCAGACAATGCATGTTTAGGTGTGAGACCTGGTTTAGAATCTGTTTGTGTTTTGGTTTGGAGTCAGACTAGTTTTATTTCTCCAGTAGGAATTTATAAAATGGCACACTGACGGACTGTCTATAAATTATATGCTTTTTGAACAAAATAGAACGCATGTGCAAGTACAAATTCACCCCACAGATTCACACGTGTGTGTGTGGGAGTGTGTGTGTGTGTGTGGGAGTGTGTGTGTGTGTGTGTGTGTGATTGAGAGCACACTGTGGGAGAGAGAGAGAGTGTATGTGCGTGTATGGGAGAGAGATTGTTTCTGTGGGGTGGAACAAAAAGAGAGGGAGTGAGTGAGTGTGTGTGAGAGAGAGGGAGAGAGAGAGAGAGAGAGACAGAATGTATAGTGCGGCAAGGTCACTTGTGCGACATGAACCCACAATCCTGGTTGAAGCCGTCCTCATGGGTACTGAACTTGGCTATAGTCTTCTGCTCGATGACTCTGTATTGTTGTTTATCCCAAAGTCTGCCTTGGAAGACGTTTACCCGAAGATCCGAGGCTGAATGTCCTTGACCGCTGAAGTAGTCCCCCATTGGAAGGGACCATTCCTGTCTGGCGATTGTTGTGCATTGTCCATTCATCTGTTGTTGTAGCGTCTGCATGGTATATACCATGCTTTGGGGCATCCTTGCCTGCAGCGTATCAGATAGACAACATTGGCCGAGTCACATAAGTATCTGCTGTGCACATGGTGGGTGGTGTTCCCACGTGTAATCATAGTGTCTATGTTGAAGATCTGACATGTCTTCCAGAAGCAGCCATGACAGGGTTGTATAGTGTGGTAGTCGATGTTGTCCTGAAGACTGGGTAGTTTGCTGTGAACAATGGTCTGTTTAAGGTTTGGCTGTTGTTTGAAGGTGAGAAGTCGAGGCATGGAGAAGATCTTGGTGAGGCGCTCATCATAATCAATAATGTGTTGAAGGCTGCGAAGAACATGGCGTAGTTTCTCTACTCCCCGGCAGTACTGGACGATGAAGTGTACCCTATAGGATGTATTCCGTGCCTGTGTTTTGAGGAGGTTATTTCAGTTTTTCACTGTGACACGTCGGAACTGGCAATTGATGAGTTGAGCATTGTATCCTGTTCCTATGAGGGCATCCTTCAACACCTTCAGGTGTCTGTCTCATTCCTCCTCATCTGAACAGATCCGGTGTACGCATAGGGCTTGTCCGTAGGGGATGGCTGTTTTAAAATGTTTAGGGTGGAAGCTGGAGAAAAGCAGCATCGTGAGATTATCAGTGGGCTTGTGTCCATCCCTAATGGAGATGTGTGTGTCCAAGAATGAGACTGATTCTAAAGAGTAGTCCGCGGTAAGTCTGATGGTGGGCTGAAACTTGCTGATATCGCTATGTAGTTGTTTCAGTGATTCCTCGCCATGAGTCCAAAGGAAGAAAATATCGTCAATGTATCTGGTGTATAGCGTTCGTCGGAGGTCCTGTGCAGCGAAGAGGTCTTTTTCAAACCTGTGCATGAAAATATTGGCATATTGAGGCGCAAATCTGGTCCCCATGGCCGCTCCGTGAATCTGGATGAAGAACTGATTGTCGAAGGTAAAGACGTTGTCGTCGAGGATGAAGCGGATGAGTTGTAGGATGGCGTCTGTAAATTGGCAGTTGTTGGTATTGAGTACTGAGGCTGTTGCGGCGATGTCGTCATCGTAGAGGATGCTGGTGTAGAGTGCCAAGACGTCCATCATGATGAGGAATGTTCCTGGTTGGAGTGGTCCATGGGTGCTGAGTTTCTTTAAGAAATCTGTAGTGTCGTGACAGAAGCTGGGGGTTCCTGTACAATGGGTTTCAAGATGCCCTCAACGTAGCCAGAGAGGTTCTCACACAGGGTCCACCCCTATTGCTTGATATGGTGGGACGTCCAGGTCTGTTCGCTTTGTGTATCTTTGGAATGCAGTAGAAGTCCCTACGCAGGAAGTATGCGGGATGAGAGTGCTTAGGGTGCTCTGAAGGATTGGATTAAAAGTCTTGACCAGTCTGTTTAGCTGACGGGTGTGTTCTTTGGTTGGATCAGCAGGTAGTTGTCTGTTGTATTCCAGGTTGTTCAGCTGTCAGTACACTTCCTTGTAGTAGTCCATTCTATTATGTATGATGATGGCTCCTCCTTTGGCTGGTGTGACGATAATGTTGTGATAGGTCTTCAAAGCACGGATGGCGTTGCATTGTGCTGGGTGATATTTTGCACTACCTTATGACCGCAGCTGATGAATCTGCCGTTCACACATTCTCTGCTGGCTTGCGCATACTTGTCAAGCCCCCCGCCACAGCCCTCCGGAGGTGTACAGTTCAACTCCTTCATTGCCCCCTCCCCGATAGATCTCTCTGTTGACTGATCCAGTTCATTGGTTGTCTCATTGGGCTTGCTGCTGACCTCTTGAAAGAATTCCCGGAATCTCAATCGTCTGATAAATTCCTCTGTGTCTGCTGAGACACTATTTGGGTTCCATTTTGGTGGTGGGGCAGAAATTGAGTCCTCGGCTGAGAACTTCAATCTCGTCCTGTGGAAAGGTGCGTTTTGATAAGTTGACGATGGATTTTCCTGTGGTGGTACCGCTTTCAACTGTGGTACCAGGGGAGACTTGGTTATTGCTGGTGGTGATGCCAAGTTTCTCAAGTTTCTTGTTCTTGGTGTGTAGTATGTAGTGTACTTCCGTTGCCTCACCTGGTTGGCAGTGTCTCGTACACGTACTGCTGTATCTTGGGCACAGGCTGAGAATATGGACTCTATCTCAATTTCAAGGTTATGGCACTTGCTGTAGAGTTGGTATGTGAAATGGTTGGGGAGTTTGCGAGAGGTGCGACGGCAAAGTCTCTCAGCATAATCAGTATTGGAGGTCAACTTGAGTGGGTCTGTGATCTGTAGTCCTTTTGGCATCTTTTGTACTTTCTTACATTGCTGTAGAAACTTGATGTCTGGGTCAATATACGCTATCTTCTTGGATATTCTCTCTACTTTGAGCCAGCAGTTGGTGGTGTCGATGATACCATAATGTGGAGGTGCCAGTTTTGGACTGGGGTTGACAAGGTCACGAATCACACAACACCAGGTTATTGTCCAAAGGTTTACTTGAAAACCCAAGCTTTCAGAGCTCTCTCCTCCTTCAAGTGTTAGTGAGAGAGATAGTATCAGACACACAATTTATAAGTAAAAGTTCAAAGGGTCACACCACTGATCAGGATGTATCAAACAAACCTGAGATGCTGTTAAATCTTTAATCAATTAGAAGGTTTTAACTGATTAATATGTATATGTAAATCCTGTGAATTCTAAAAGAACAACGTACTCCCGGTGATGACCCAGCCAAAGTAGTCAGACAGGAAGGAACACTCTAAATAAAATTATTTATTTACAATTTTTCCAGAACTATTTTGTGTAATATTTGAACCAAAACACTTTACAAGCCTGACTCCCAAATTTAAATTTAATCTGATTTTACTAGTATAGCTAACTTGTGAAACCCATAGTACCATCTTGTATAAATAAAACCAAATTCATCAAAAAATTGTTACGAAGATGCCTGAAAATTTCCTTTTATGATATCAATGAAACCTTGTGGGTCTGCTTTGAGTTGGACACAATCTATTTTCAGCAACACTGATTCACTGTAAAAATATCATACCATGGAGGCATTGTTCAGACCATATATGCATTTGCTTAGTTTCCATAGTTTTCATTGAGCCGGTCAATTGGGTGGTTTCAGAAACAGCATGTTAGAAAATACTGCCCTGCAGATGTGCAGTTTTTATACTAACTAATCTACGCTTACAAGGACATGTCACCAAAAGAACTAAAAGGAGTTTCAAGATTATGTTTGCAGCTAAGGGACAAAGATCTCTAAAATCTGTAACGTCTGTTCATTTTTGAAAACCTTAAGTCCCATGATAAGTCCCATCTGCAAAGATTTTTTGTGACCCATGTGACAAAGATGGTTGCCTCTTATCTTGTACCCCAGGATAACCTCCAAATGCTTTCCAATTATCTCATTCCCTATGTTATGCTTTTCCTAATCATTTATTTTTAAGTCTCTGGCAGCCATCGCCACGATCATGAAGATTTCTGCTTCTTATTCTGATTGTCCTGTGTCTTTGATTTTCACTCTTTATAGTTCCAAGCTGCAGCCTCTAAAAGTAATTTTACCTCCTTCTTGTACTGATTGTCACATCTCTCCATTTTTTTAGATTCCCCTGGGATATATGTCATCTGAGTAACTGACCTATGCATGCAATAGTACCGAGGAAAATAGTACTGAGGAAGGGTCACTAGACCTGAAACATTAACTCTGATTTTTTCTTCATAGATGCTGCCAGATCTGCTGAGCTTTTCCATCAATTTCTGTTTTTGTTCATGCAATAGTACTGTTGCGCATCCCATGATCACCATATTATTGCTACTGGTCTTTGATCTACCACATTCTGTTGCTCCAATTTGATAAATTCTGCCTCACCACTCTGACATTCTAAGTTAGCACATTCTTTACATTCCCCATCACCTTCTTTTTATAAGACATGAAATATCCTCATTTGAAATCTGTCTCAAATAGTGTTACAGTGTGGCTTAGTGCTCTCTGAATTTTCCCCATGACCTCAGACTTTATGAAAGCCTGTCTCCTTCAAATGTGCAGAACAAAATAGAATCTGTTTGAATTTATTTGAGTGCACGAGGAATATCGTACATGAGAGATGATAATTGTGATTTCATCCAGAAACTAATGAGGATTATATCCTTCAACCATCTGGAGTCAATTCTTTGCATGAACAGCCCATGCCCATGTGGTTTTCAACTTGCAGGCTGGTGGACCTGCATGATTCCTTTCATAAAGCCTACTACTGAAAGGACTTCAGTTCTAGTTTTAATGACAGTGATCTAAGGTTTTGGAGTAGATTTGTAGCTCGGGTTGCGGGTGTTGAGGTTGTAGAGGTTGATTGGCTTTCCGAGCTGGCTTCTTGTTTTGCAGATGTTTCATTACCATGCTGGATAACATCGAAAACTGGAAGTGAGGCAATCCATCTCAACGGACCCCAGAGTTTAAAAACCAGGCGGGTAAACACACTAACGCTTCAACGGAGGCTGCACTGAGGATGTTACCCAGCATGGTAACAAAACGTCTGCGAAACAAGGAACCAGCTCGGCGAGCCAACCAACTTCAACAACCTCAATGACAGTGATGTTCATTATTTTACACATCTCTGAATTGGTCATTGGAAAATTCCCCTCCATTATCAGTTAGAAATTTTACTTATGTCCCCAAGTGCAGTTCCTAGCCTCTTCTCTTTGATTTTGTCAGACATAACCCTTTTTCCCTGACTATGGGTTATTGTAGAAAAACTACGTTTGGTTAGTAGTTCTATAAAATGTAGAAAGAAAATATTTGTCTTTGTTTCATATTATTAGATCATTAGAAGTCTAACAAATGAAATGGTACAGTCATCCAATTTTTTTTTTACAATTTCCACAATTCTTATTTGTATTGTCCATTAACTTCTATTATGTAGCTATGCCATGTACAGAAAATTACTTTATTTATTGGGCTGAAACCACTGATTGAGTGTTAAAAAAAAACTATAAAGCTACATTTCAGTGACGTAACATAGTAGCGTCTAAGATTGCGGAATTTTGCATCTTTTTGTACAATTTCCAATGCAATTAGTGACAGTTGGGATGTGCAGAGGAACAATTGAAGATAATCACCTATGATGATTTTGAAAGACACGAAGTCCTGATCTATTCACAAAACATCCAGACAACGTGTATATAATCAACTAGGTGTGGAATAAAGTGTTAGACTGAATCACTTTGGACAATGGACCCCGTTGATAAGGAGACTCTTTGAGCAAGAATATTCTCATGTCTAAGCCGTGGGTTTGTCATCTTTTTGCTATATCCAGGTTTGAGTGACTGACCCATTGGTGAGGGGAGATTATATGATTTTTAAAGAAAATTATGATGAGTGAACTAACTATCTTCGTGATTCAGAAACTGTTTTTCTTAAGGTCAGAGATCAGAGGAAAAGATGGAAGAAGAACCCTCAGTGGATACTCCCTGTCTCTCTCTCTCTCTCTCTCTCTCCAATCATACTGGAAGCTTGAGCCCTTACATTGTTCAACCAGCTACATGCCATCTAAAAATATATGAAAACCAATTCAGCAGCTGCTGACTCCAGGATACTAATTAGATATTTTCCAGTAACATCTTTAAATCATCTCATCACAGAATTCAGAGATGCTTGAGCCCAGTCTAAAACTATCCAAGGCATTAATCTAATTAATCTGTATACAGAAGACTTTTTTGGTCTTTTAAATTAATTCGTCTATCACCCCCACTTCGTGACTTTACTTGTGTGTGTGTATGTGAAACCTTGAATGGACAAGGGAGTTGGAACATTTTATTATTTAGACATGGTATTAAAACAATAAGTACTGCTTTCATTGTAGCACCAATGAAATTAAATACTCACTAAATTCACAAACGTATTCTTTTAAAGAACATAGAACAGTACAGCACAGTACAGGCCCTTCGGCCCATGATGTTGTGCTGACCTATTATCCTACTAAGATCAATCTACCCTGCATACCCTACATTTTACTATCCTCCATGCGTCTATCCAAGAGTCGCTTAAAAGTCTCTAAAGTATCTGACTCCACTACCACTGCCAGCAGCGCATTCCACACGCCCACCACTCTGTGTGAAGAAAAAGAATTGTGGCCAACCCAAAATTGGAAGAGGGGAGCCATTCTACCACTTCCCAGCTGGCTGTAAGAACCTTGCACAGTCTTATCTACCAGACACATGCAACTTACAGCAGAATGTTTGATTTTTAACAAGTGGGGAGCAAATTTTCTCTAACTTTAAGCAGAAAAATACTAATTTTCTTTTGTTAATTTTCTTTTCCTCACTGATTCTTAGCACCTGATACCTTTAAAACATATCTCAATACTCTGATGAGAAACATCAGGTTCTCTTAATGGGATATAGTAATTTCCTGAGTAGGTAAACTACAGATTAATTGACTTTCCAAAAGTAATTGCCTTATCAAACTTCTTTTCACAACAAAAACAAAGTTGCTGGAAAAGCCCAGCAGGTCTGGCAACATCTGTGAAGGAAAAAACAAAGTTAACATTGCAGGCTGGGAAATGGGAGAGTTTAGGCCATAAAATTACTGAACTCCATATTGAGTCCGGAGGGCTGTAGGGTCCCCAAGTGGAAAATGAGGTGTTGTTCCTCCAGCTTGCGCTGGGCTTCGCTGGAACACTGTAGCAAGCCGGAGACAGAGATGTTGGCCAGGGAGCAAGGTGGTGCATTGAAGTGGCAGGCAACAGATAGCTCAGGGGCTTTTTTGCGAGCAGAACGTAGATGTTCTGCGAGGCGGTCGCCAAGTCTACACTTCGTTTCTCCACTGTAGAGGAGACCACATTGTGAGCAGCGAATGCAGTAGACTAGATTCTTGGAAGTGCAGGTGAAGTGTTGCTTCACCTGGAAGGTATGTTTGGGCCCTTGGATACTGGGGAGGGAGGAGGTAAATGCGCAGGTGTTGCACCTTTGCCGGTTACAGGGGAAGGTGCCGTAGGGCTGTGGGGAGGTATTGGGGGTGAAGGAAGTATGGACCAGGGTGTCCCGGAGGGAACGGTCCCTGCGGAAGGCGGACAAGGGAAGGGAGGGGAGTATGTGTCTGGTGGTGGCATCTTGCTGGAAGTGGCAGAAATGGCGTCTGATGATCTTCTGGATGTGGATGCTGGTACCTTTTCAGAGAAAGTTAACTCAATGAGATAAACTTTTCTCATGAGAGTATGAAAATATCAAGAACATTGTTTACTTCGGATATTTTACATGGAATTAATACTCTAGTGACCTCAATGTGTTGCCATCATCAGACTTGAAACAGGTAGAACTTTTGAATTGGAGATAGCAAGAACTGCAAATGCTGGAGTCAGAGTCAATATAGTGTGGAGTTGGAGGAACACAGCAGGTCAGGCAGCATCAGAGGAGCTGAAGAGTCGTCATTTTAGGCCTAGGGCCTTCATCAGGGCTCTGCGTTCCATCTCCCCTGGATAGACCAAACCAGACAGACAAAATGCAGACTGGGTGACTGCTTTGCAGAATGTCCATATTTTGTCCACAAAAATGACCTTGAGCTTCCTATTGCCTGCCACTTCAACACACCACTATGTTCCTCGTCAACATCTCTCCTTCGGATTTGCTGCAGTGTCCCAGCAAAACTCAGTAAAAGCTGGAAGAACACCATATCATTTTCCATGGGGGACTTTGCAGCCTTTTGGACTCAATATTGAGTTCAATAATTTTCGGGCCTGAACACTTTCTTCCATGTCCTTACCTTAACCCCCACACACCAGACCTTGTCATCACAGCATTGGCAGCTACTAATGGTCCCCATTGGCAGCTATTGATTCTCCGAGGCTGAACTTTACCCCATCTGTTGTTCTCTCTCCCTGGGCTCCATCTCCACCTATTCATTACCCCTGCCACCTCCTCCCACCCTACCTTTAGCATATGTATCAACCTTTTCCTCACTACAATCAGTTCTGAAGAAGTGTCACTGGACCCAAAACATTAACTCTGCTTTCTCTCCACAGTTGCTGCCAGACCAGCATTTTTCCAGCTCTTCCTGTCTGTATTTCAACTAATCTGTTCTGTTTAAGTGTAAGCACTATCCAGCATTGCACAGACCACATGACCATTGTACTTGTGATGTTAAGTTCATCATAGGACTAAAATTCTTCGTGTCTAAAATAGTTTATTATCTTCATCCTGTTCTTCAAAGTCCTCTTCATCACGTGTCATTTCATAGACCCTGTCTCTTTAGATCGGGCATTTCACTACATAATGATACTTTGAGTCATACATAAAATACCTATTAATTGTTCCTTGGACATTCCTGAGATTAATTCACCAATTGTTCCAATGTTGCAATTTTGCCTTCTGGAAAAAGAAGTGCTTTTATCCTCATTCTGCCTATCTTTAATCCTTCCATTGTCTTAATGCTAGCATTTGGGCTGATCTCATATGTTCTGTGAAGATTGAAAGAAATGATAGTTACCCCAGGTTTTTCTTAAAGACAGTAGATGTCTGATCCAATAGGGATTCCTCTCCAAGAATATTACACAAGGCTTTTAAAATATATTCATTCATGGGTTGTGAATATCATTTTATAGGCCAGTATTTATTGCCCATCCATAATTGCCCTTCAGAAGGTAATGGCTGCTTTCTTGAATTTCTGCAGGTCCATGAAGCATAGGACACTCAATTAATGCTGTTCGTAAGTGGAGTTCCAGGATTTTAATCCAGCAACAATGCAGGAATGGTGATCAGCTCCAAGTAAGGATGGTGTGTGTCTTGGATGGGGTCATGGATCCCTTGCATATACTGCCCTTGTCCTCCTACATGATACAGGTCAGAAGTCTGAAAGACTGTCAAAGGTCCTATGGTGAGTTGGTGTAGCATCATTATGCATTGGCGGTAGAGGAAATGAATGCTTAAAGTGGTGAATAGGGTGCCAATCAAGCAGTCTACTTTACCTTGAATGATATCAAGCTTCTTGAGTGTAGCTGGACTGCATTCATCCAGGCAAATCTATCATAAATCTGACTTCTACCTTGGAGATGGTAGACAGGTTTTAAGGAGTCAGGAGGTTAATTATTCAACTGTACAATTTATAATCTCTGGCCTGCTTTTGTAGCCACAGTATTTATCTGGCTGGTCCAGTTCAGCTTTTGACTAATGATAACCTCCAGAATGCTGATAGTGGGAGATTGAGTGATAGCAATGTCCTTGAATATCAAGGCAGGGGAACAGATGCTAGTTCTGGAACTAAACTGATCACACTAGCTAGGTGTGCGGCTAGGTCCGGAACACATCTTCAGTTCTATTGACAGAACACTGTCACATCCCATAGCCTTTGCTCTGTCCAGTGCCTGCATTAGCTGTTGAGCAATGTCACTGTTAGTGATTGCAATCAGGTAGACCTCTTTGACTACGAAGTTCTTGACTGGGGTTGTTAACTTGGGCCATTCAGGAAAGGCTTGGTTGACCAATATAACCAGCAGAGGAAATAAGCACTGCTGCTGTATGGCAGTTGTGTAGGCTTTTGGAAAAAAAAGAAAAAAAATAGCCAGGAGATTAGAATTTCCTCAGTTGAGGACTGACTCCAAGCTGGCTGGCCATAGCCAGTGTACTGTGCACTAATAAATAAAGGGTGACTTGGTGATGGGACCCAGCCCCTGTGCAGTTATTTGAAATATCTTTGTTTCACAAAAATCTAACTCAGATTTAAAATTCCAGGAGAGGAAATAAGCACTGCTGCTGTATGGGTTCCTGCAGCAACTGCAATGGCTTGCCAGCCCAAATCCTGAAGAGCATATTCTTTCCACATACTGGCCCCAGTCTTCGACAGCAGGGTCAAATGAGTCCAGCTGCCCAAATAGAGGCATGATGTCAGAAATGCTTACCCCAACTCCAAGATGACAGTTGCAAGCGAATGTTCTTCAGTTATGTCCTGTTGTTCTTCAGGTATCTCCCATTGCCACTGAAATCACTGCACAGAGGCCAGATCCTGTCACCTAGTCACCCTTTATTTACTAGCGCACAGTAACTGTGGAGATTCCAATTATTTTTCCCAAAATCACATCCAGGTTCATAAAGGCCAGCTTTGCATACAAGTCCTCTGTGCGAGGAATCAAGTATTTATCCAGCTGGAAGAAGTGGTTTACCATTTGCTTAAAATGCCCACAAAGGTGCACCGACTTATCAGGCTTCACAGTCAGTACGACCGGTGTTGCCCATTCTGGAAACTGCACTGGTTTGATGATTCCTTTGTTCTCCAGCCTCCTGATTTCCACCTCTACTTTTGCCTGCAAGGCAAATGGCACAGGACGGGCCTTGCAAAATCCCTGGATTACGTCCTGGTGAACATGTAAAGTGGCTTTGACCCCTTTGATAGTTCCAAGCGCTTCTTGAAAAACTCCTGTGTATTTCACTAAGGCAGCCATTTTCCAGTCGAAAAATGTTGAGCCAATCTCGTTGAATTTTTCTCAACAAATTTAGCCCCAATAGGCTTGGGCCTAAGCCTTTTTCTGCCATCAATGGCAACTGCACCAACTGCTTCTAATAGGAGATGAGAACTGGAGTCCTTAATTTACAATAGTTTCCCAGTGTATGCTCTCAGTCTGACTGGGGTCTTGTGCAAGCTTAAAGGTTGGAGTCCCGAGCGATCTTGTTAAAGACAGATTCTGCAACCACAGATACAGCTGCACTGCTATCGACCTTCATGGGAACTGGGTGACCATTTAACCAAACATTAATTTTAATTGGCTCCAATTTGGGTGTCACTACCTACCTCTAACTTAAATTGGATGAGGACTCCCAGAAGTACGCTACAATTAATACCCATAAAAGTTTATATCAATATACCAGGCTGCCATTTAGTATCATCGGCCTGTGGTCTTTTCCAGCTGACCATGGAGAACATTTTTTTCTCCAGGTGGGAGAAACAGGACAGGAAAATGTGTGTTCCAGGTGCCCCAAGTGACCAACTTGGCTTGCAGAGTCAACAAAACTGGGTTACACCTTTTAGAAAAGTACGTGAGGACAACCAAAGGAGCCCCGGCTCCCACGTCAGTACCAGACCTTAGGTATTTCCTTGGATTAGTGAATTGTTACGAAAAATTCATACGAAACCTGGCCTCCACCTTGGCACCTTTACACCTGCTATTGAATAAGGTCAGCCTTGGAAATAGTCACGTAGCCAAGAAGCATCCTTTAGGGAAGTGAAAAAGCAGCTATCATCTAAGGTGTCAGCACATTATGATCCCAAGTGAGATCCTGTTCTGACAGGCGATATCTCCCTGTACAGTATAAGGGTAGTGCTGGCTCATCAGTGGCCCAACGGAGAGGAACGCCTGATAGACTATGCTTCCCGGACACTGGCTGATGCCGAATGCAACTATGCCTAGATACAGAAGGTAGATTTAGCGGTCATCTTTGGGGTTAGGAAGTTCCACCAGTACCTTTACAGAAGCGAATTTGTCATGGCAACAGATCATAAACCCCTGCTAGGGCTACTGACGGAAGACAAGGCAGTGCTGCCCATAGCTTCCAGTAGAATTCAGCACTTGGCCCTTATTCTCAGCACATACAAGTTCAAGTTGGAACAACATTCAGGAAGCCAAGTGCTAATGCAGATGCCTTGAGCCTCCTCCCACTGGCAGATGCTCCACCAATGGTGCCTCCCCTGAAACAGTCCATTTTGTTTTTAAACTTTCTGGCCACCCTTCTAGTCACTGCAGACAATATCAAACTATGGACACAAAAATATTCTGTCCTAGCAAAACGAAAACAGCTGGTGGTGATGGGGGAAACAGAACGGCCATTGCAACCAGTTTTGAAACCTTTTTTTGGACCTAGTGAGACCAGATCACTATGCAGGATGGCATATTACTTTGGGGAGAAAGGGTGATTGTCCCTTGTAAATGTCGTCGTCAGATACTGGCCGAACTCTACCAGGGTCATCCAGAGGTTTCCAAGATGAAGGTGCTAGCAAGAAGCTATGTCTGGGTGGCCAGGGTTTGATGGGGTTGGTGGGGCAGTGCCCAGAGTGCCAAGAAGGACAAAAATTACCACCAGCAGCTCCCCCACATTCATGGGAATGGCCAGGTAAACCCTGGACTTGGGTGCATGTTGACTATGCCAGTCCTTTCATGGGCTCAATGTTCCTGGTCATTGTAGATGCCACCCAAAGTGGTTGGATGTGAATAAGGTCCGGTAAGAAAACTCAGGGATGACAATTGAGAAGCTGCGAGCATCATTCGTGATACATGGACTCCTGGAAGTATTGGTCATGGACAATGGGACGTCGTTTACCAGCAGGAAATTTGAATATTTCATGAAGTCCAATGGCATTCAGCAGATAAGAACTGCTCCATACCATCCATCATCCAATGGTCCAGCAGAAAGAGCAATCCAAACGTTGACAGCAGGCTTAAAGAAGCAGTCTACAGTGTGAATTGATACCAAACTGTCTCGGTTCTTGTTCAATTATAGCACCGCCTCACATACAATAACAGGGATGTAGCTCCAGCAGAGTTGCTGATGGGGAGATGACTCCGTACCAGGTTAAACCTGATATTTCCAGACCTGGGGGGACAGGGTGAAACAGCAGCAGGAACGCCAATGCTGGCCAAACACCTCCTGTAAGTGAGGGAGACAGTTTAATTCAGGGGATGAAGTTTGGTGCCGGAACTATGGAAATGGCCCTGTATGGGTACAAGGTGAGGTTGATGCAAGATCAGGTCCCGTTGCTTACAAAGTTCGGGTAGATGACACAGTCCTGAACAAACGTGGACCATCTGAAAGCTGTTACCTCGCAAACAGGCTACCAGCAAAACATATCTGGCCCCTCAGGACACCCAGAAGGCCTGTCAGAAACCACAGGTGCTTCTCCCTCTGTCTAGTATTGAGAAAACTTCAGTGTCTGAAATGGATGCAGCCTGGAAACTGTAACCATTGGAAGATGAGGAGGAAACTCTCCCAAGACATTCCTGACACAAGAGATGAGCTACAGTCCTATACATGCCACTTGTATCTGAGTTTGAATCCAAGTCAAAGGAACCAGACATGGACTGAAAATGTTGCAAGAGAAGCTATAAGCGAAAGACCAGGCCTATATCTCTTACAGGGTGCAGGGATGTAACAATTGGAACCAGATGGACCTCGTTGACTATGAGGTTTTTGATTGGGACTATTAACCTGGGCCAATCAGGAAAGCCTTGTCCGACAAATATAACCAGGAGATTAGCCTCCTCTCAGGAGGACTGATTCTCAACATGGCTAGCCATAGTGGATTATTTTCCACTTATTGAGAACTCATTTCCAGGCTGGCTAGGTCATAGCTGGATTTTAATTCTCAGTGGGGAACTGCTTTTTTTTTTAAAGCCAGTGTATTATTATTGTTGGAACTACAGCAAAGATGACTTGGTAGCAAGGTTTGCTCCTTACACCACAGTTTTAAGTATTTGCACTTGTGTGTGTTTTTGCTTTTTTGTATCTGGATTGAAACTCCTGGGTCAGCTATGTCTTTGGGGATGGACAGTATTTCTGTGAGTGGGCTAGGCCTCTGGTGGAGAGGCCCTCTTTGGGTGGGCTGTATCCTTGTGTAGGCCTGGCCTCTGGGAGCCTGCTGTGTTTCTGCAAGCAGTCCATACCTCAGGGATGGACTGAATTTCTGTATGTATGCTGTGAAGTGTGCTTGCTGTCTTTGGGCATGGACTCAGCCAATGAGCATAGAATTGGCATTGGCCTTTGAGCATGGACTTGGGCCTTCATCTTTGGATTGTTTAGTACGTACTATGTTTTGCATGTTCCTGAGTCTAGCAGGCCTTGCTGAGAACCGGTAGGTCAGTTGGTTGTTCTGAAAGCTGGATGGTGTGTGGGTTGTCCCAAAAGCTGTTGCCCCAAGTGTAAATAAAGTGACTAGGTGATGGGTACTGGCCTTTGTGCCATTGTTTCAGTCATATGAATTTCAGTGCAGATGTGATGCTAGGTATAGACATTGTGATGGCAATTACCTGGTCAAATGAAAGTTTCTTTGTTTGTAATACACATAGTACAAACCATGCCCAACCAGCCTACTCTAGCAGAGCACAAAACACAATATTTATGGTTAGATATATTGCTTTGAGTTGGCAGCTCTTGCTATGCAATCTTGAGTGTGCTATTATCCCTGCACTAATAAATAATTTAAGCTAATCAGTTGAGCTTATGACATAAGTTACTTCCAGTAAATGGAAGTGAGCCATGTTCCTACATGGGCACACATTCTCTGCAAGTGAAAGGGACATGTTGATGCCTTGTGCTGCCTTTGAATTACTGGGACCTTGGATAGCACTACATTCATCCTTTGGCTGAGGCATTACAGTGAGAAAGCAATCAGAACTGGCTTGGCAACCTCATTCTCCTGTTGTATAAATCACTGAATATTTGAAATTTGGCATTCTTGCTGATTTGAGAAAGATGAAATGCTTTTCACAGGAGACCCAACATGGAAAATAACGTAGCTGCAACCACACCAGGAATGGGTGTGGTAAATATTTCAACTGAGGGTTGTAAGATCTCCCAATAAAAGGCCCTTTAAAGGGAAATAATACAAACCCATGCACTATACCGGGAAAAAGACTTGCAGGGTCTCTAACCCCTGACAAGTTTACTGATATCCACCAGTCCCTTTTTAAGACAGTGGATAGGTAGATAAAATGGTTAAGAAGGCATAGGGGAGGAGGTTTGGAGAGAATGTGAGGAAACTTTTTTAACCCAGAGGATAGTAGGCACCTGAAACTCAGTCTGTAAGGGTGGTAGAGGTAGAAACCCTCAACATTCAAGAAGTATTTCGATATGCACTTGCAATGCCAAGACATACAAATCTATGGGCCAAGTGTTGGGGAAAAAGTGACTAGAATAATTAAGTGCTTGGTTGTGTTTGACCAGGGTGGATTTTATGGACTGAGTCGCCTTTTTCTGTACCGTAGAACACTATGACTCTATGCCCACACCAGTTCACTAGCACTACTTAATGATGCTTACGTAATCTGCTTTTTCCCCATACCCTTGCACATTATTTGTATAATAATTAATGTCCCCTTGAATGCATATTACAGCGTTTTTCTTTTTTAGCAATATTTATTTCTGTCTAAATACAAGTATTTTGCTTTTGTCCAATTCATTCTTAGAGTCATATGGTTCACGCTCCAAGAACATTGAATTTTGAACAGATCACAAATTCCATCCTAGCCACTGGATTTCAGTTTCTGTCTGAAAAACAGTATTTTATCTCGTTCCCACTTTCAACTTTAGGCAACGATGCCTCTGTCATTTTCTAGTTGGAGAACAAGATTTGAATGGAATTGTACACTACTCTACAATTCAATAAAGTCATGGTTGTAACTTACTTCCCTGTCTATCCTCTCCATACCCTCTATCGAATTCAAACTTCAATGATTTTATTTCAGGAAGCCAGGGGGGAATGATAAAACTAGAACCAATCGTGATCTGATTACATAAGCATTTATGTATAAAGCACACATTACAAATATGCACATCCTCACCAAAAAACCTACAGCCTATCTCTTCCTTTTCATAGGGGTACTAATGAATAATTAGTTAATACCCACAGTTTAATAGAATTAATTTTCAATTAGCAGAGTAGGTGCGATATTGGGCTCAATTTCCACAGCACAGTTGTACATGAAACAGTTGGTAGAGATTGTGAATTAGCTACTGAAGGTTGTGGTTTTAAGAGTCAGGCAACATTCTCCTCAACTGCAAATACATGATCCAGCTGTTTAAAGTGTTGAAAGGTACAGATTGTCGATGCAAGTGGTTTATTTAATGTAAAATGAGTCCATTAGCAGAAAACATTATAAATGTATGAAATTGCTGTGTCTGGAATCAGATGAAAAAAGAAATGCCTCACTTCCAGACTGGTGAATCTGGTGAACGTGTAAAAGACTAATATAGGTCAAAACAAGTAAGAATTTCTTAATTTTCTGCCATTTATTTCAATAGATAAAAAAATCACAGGTTATTGTAGAAAATTAATGGCTTGCATTTGCATCACACTTTTCACTATCACCTTGAAATATTTTACAATGCAGTATTATTTGAAGTGTAGTCATTTTTCTAAAATAGGAAACTTCAAAGCCAATGTGCAACAGCAAATTCCCCCAAATTAGCAATGTGGTAACAACCAGATAATCTGTTTTTGTGATGCTGATTGAGATATAAATTACATTCTCGCAATCTCCATTCCACATGGAAACTCAATTATTGCTTATACACTTATTTTGTCGCTAATCAAAGTAGTGTAAATAGCATTGTCTCTGGCCAAGTGTTAGTCTTTTCAAGATGTTAAAGCACATATGACTTTATGCAGTATCTAGTATTCACCAAATTGTTTACATATGCCTCATTATTATTATTACAAAAATTTATTCTATATTAATTAAATGTGACCAAATCTCCATAAGCAATATCAATAAGAAATATTTAGTTATACGAAATTCACAGATCTTCACATATGACAGTGTGGTGCAGAGAATGATGAATATCATAAACCTGGCAGCATTACTGATTAAATAGTACTTTCCTGAAAATGTTGAATGTTATGCTTCAGGATGCAATTTTCCAACTCTGATCTACTGCCAAATTTAATAACTTGTTCCATAATTTTGGTGTGCCAAGCTTTAACAAACCACAATTACGCTTTAATGGCTATGGCACAAGCTGTTTCCAACCTAGAAGCTACTCCAGCAGGATCTTCAAAACCGTGTAGTTTGCTTATTCTCAGTTTTTCTTTACATGTGCACTTTCTTACTGAAAAAAATAAATGATCAAAACCCCAAGTTTAAATCTAGGTATCGACCGAACAAGCTATTTAGTTGATCTTGAATCAGGACCAAATTACTAAATGTTTCCAGTGACGTCAGAATAACACTTTGAGAGGTTAAATGGCATCTTTGAAGCCGAAGTCACCAAAGAAGCTTTCAAGGAATATATTATTTGTCTCTTATTTTTATCTGTAGCTTTTAAGATTAAAGGAAGGCCACAAAAGCCAACCTCTTCATACTAGAAAGTGTTATTGTAAAATTAAACATTATTTCAGTTGTGTCTTGAACAAAGGATTGGTCACCAATAGGAAGGATGGTGGTAGCTTCGGTCAACAATCAGAGGAGAAGAGGGATCTGTGATCAGGAACAGCTGGGAACGATTTCAGAGGGAATGCTACATGTTAGGACTGCAGGAAGTTAAAGGTGTCCTGAAGATATGGGAGGAAAAATTATAGTATTTACTGTTCCACTGAGCCACAAGGTGATAAGACAGTGATTTAAGCCGATCCTCAGGAAACTATGGCAGCACTGAATCAATACTCCTCCACTTTGAACATCATATGGAGGGTACACTGAAGGTGGCAAGTACACCAAATGTAACAAAAACAAAGTTGCTGGCAAAGCTCAGCAGGTCTGGCAGCATCTGTAAAGGAAAAAACAGAGTTAACGTCCGGTGACCTTTCCTCAGAACTGATGGGGGCTGGGAAAATGCCAGTTTATATGCAGAAAAAAGTGAGGGGAATGGGGTAGAGGGTAAACGATAGGATTGAGCCGAAAGAGAGAGAAGAACAGTTGGATAGACAAAGAGTTGATAATGATCAGGCTAGAAGGGTGAATAGTTGTTAATGGGGACTATTAGTGACTAACAACAGGTAGTGTGTGATGGGAGGCTATGTGGTGACAAGGCCTGGTGAATGGGATAGGGGGCTGGGACATGGGAGAGTTTAGGCCCTAAAATTATTGAACTCAAATATAATCTGGATCAGGGACTTGCAACATCCATTACCAAGAGGGTTGGTAGTATCACTAGATTTAAAAACAAAGATAGATTTTGGAAATCTGAAACAAAATCTCTATTCACTACCACCAACACCACCCCTCTCCCAACCCAGTCATCAGCATAAAATCACCCTTTCTCAGCTTATTTTCGGTTCCTGGACTCAAAACATTAACTCTAGATTTCTCTCTACACATGCTGCCCAACTTGCTGAGCTTCTCCAGCATTTTCTGCTTTTGTTAGCAGCATCACTACTGAACTAGTCAAGTCCTAAAGGGCATTACTGCTGGACTGAACCTGTGGTAGGTGTTGAAGGAACCAATGAGATGGAAAAGACAGCAAGAACTGCAGATGCTGGAATCAGAGTCAATACAGTCCTCATGAAGGGTGTAAACCCGAAACCTTTCCTACTCCTCTGATGCTGCCTGACCTGCCGTGTTCATCCAGCTCCACACTGTATTGAATGAGATGGAAAATCCTATGTCACCTCAGCGTCATCAATCTACCAATCTACAGTTCCAGCAGCAGTGACCATTGCATAGTCCTTATGGACCCACTCAACAATAACCTGCTCCCTGATGCTCAGATTAATTTCCACCAGGTATATTCAGTTCCTGAATTCATTACAGCCTTAGTCCAAACCTTGTCTAAGTAGCTGAACTCATGAGGAGGTGAGGTGACTGCCCTTGACATCAAGCAGCATTTGACTGACTGTGGTTACAAGGAGCACAATTGAAATTGGAGTCAGTAGGAATAAGGAGAAAGTCTCTCCATTGGTTGGAGTCATACCTAGCAGAAGAGAAGATGGCTATGCTTGTTGGCCGTGAATCATCTCAGCCATAGAACACTGCAAGAGGTCCTCAGAGTAATGTCTTAGGCCTAACCATCTTCAGCTGTTTCATCAGTGATCTTCCCTCCATAAGGTGAGATGTGGGGATTGAAATAACTCCAGACGCCAGTATCCCATCACTAAGTCACCCTTTATTAACATGTGGAGAGTCCTTGACAATGATCCAACTGCTTCAGAGCTAGGTCTGAGTGAACAGCATGGTCTGACACTCCTGTTCATATCTGTCAGCCAGGGCTCCCTGATTGGACCAGATTAACAGCCCCACTCAGGGAACTCATTCTATGAGGTCCACCTGGCTGACCTCATTAGAATCACTACCTCCCTCCCGGAGTCCAAGGACATAGGTGGGTTCTTTTCCTTGTAGCTCCTCCTGGGGTGTATTAGCACCTGGTCAGGCTTCTCCAACTTTGCCTCTGATACGGGCAGTGTGTAACACACAGTGGCTCACCTCTTGCACCCAGAGTGTATCGGAAGAAATTAATTATCTTCTTCAGATGGCAAAGGCATCAAGGCAGCAACATCCGCCATGTCCATTTCAGATTCAGAGGTCTCTTCAACGCTTGATGGAGAGAAAAAACTCACGGGTTCCAGAACAGTTGAAAAGGCTATCAAGGAGCCAGGCATATTTTGTTCCTGCACTGTTTACAAGTTTGCAGCTTTTATATGGTCCATGTGATTGTTCAGGACTGTCACACCTACAGAAACTTTATACGTCACTCGACCTGACCATGCCTCTTACCCATTCAGGGGCATTCCCATGGCTCATACATGAAACTTCATTCCCTGAAGCAAACTTGCTCTCTGGCCTAGCGGAGTATTGTGTCCAGCATTGGCATTCTTGATGCCATTTCACCATAGCCCCTGTATGGGAAGATCAGGTTTAATCTAGTGCAGAGTTTTCTCCTCATTAGCAACTCTGCTGGAGCTATCCCTGCAGTTGCATGATGGGTGGTCCTTTAATCAAAGGAACCAGGACAGTTTGATATCTAGTGAAGCTGTAGGTTGTTTCTTTAAGCCTGCCTTCAACGTTTTAACTGGTCTTTCTGCCAGACCACTGGATAATGGATGGTATGGAGCTGTCCTTACATGTCGAATACCATTCAACTTTAGGGAATACTCAAATTCCCTGCTGGTAAATGATGGCCAATTATCTGTGACCAACACTTCTGGAGTCCACATACTGCAAAAGATGCTCGCAGTTTCCCTATCGTCGTCCCCGTGTTTGACGGATGAACTCTATGCATGTCCAACCACTGAGTGGGCGTCCACAATCACTAAGAACATCGAGCCCATGAAAGGACCTGCATAGGTATCATGCCACCAAGTCCAAGGTTTTACCGGCCATTCCTACATATGTGAGGAGAACTGCTAACGGTAATTTTTGTCCTTGTTGGCACTCTAGACACTGCCCCATCAACACGGCTACGTTGGCATCCAATCCTGGCCACCAGATATAACATTGAATCAGAGATAGTAGGAACTGCAGATGCTGGAGAATCCGAGACAACAAGGTGCAGGGCTGGATGAACACAGCAGGCCAAGCAGCATCATAGGAGCAGAGAGGCTGACGTTTCGGGCCTAGACCCTTCATCAGAAAAGGGGGAGGGGAAGGGGGTTTTGAAATAAATAGGAGAGAGTGGGAGGCGGATAGAAGAGGAATAGAGGAGAGGATAGGTGGAGAGGAAACAAACAGGTC
>NC_063332.1:109495166-109532974 GCF_021869965.1 Rhincodon typus
GGAGAGGAAACAAAAAGGTCGAAGAGATAGGTGGAGACCTGTTTGTTTCCTCTCCACCTATCCTCTCCTCTATTCCTCTTCTATCCGCCTCCCACTCTCTCCTATTTATTTCAAAACCCCCTTCCCCTCCCCCTTTTCTGATGAAGGGTCTAGGCCCGAAACGTCAGCCTCTCTGCTCCTATGATGCTGCTTGGCCTGCTGTGTTCATCCAGCCCTGCACCTTGTTGTCACCAGATATAACATCTTCATTTTGGAAACCCCTAGATAACTCTGGTGGAGTTTAGCCAGTATTTGGCCTTTGCTCAGGACAATCACTCTCGCTCCCCATAATTATATGCTGTCATCTATTGTGATCTGGACTCTGCAGTTTCAAGAAGTTTTCAATTCTGGTTGTGACAGCCCTCTGGTTTTCCTTCATCACCACCAGCTGTTTCAATTTTGCCAGGACCAGATCTTTCTGCATCCAAAGTCTGATATTGTTAGCTGTGAGCATAAATGTGTTCAAAAAATTTTAAATTATTACGTTTTCTTCCAGTGGCAGTACCACAAGTAGTGTATCTGCCTTGTCCTCTTTAAGTAGACCTAGCAGTGGTTTGTGGTCCGTTACTGTTACAAATTTATGTCTGCAAAGGTATTGGTAGAACTTCCTGATTCCAAATATAACCACCAAACCTCCTTTCTCCATCTGGGCATATTTACACACTGCATTAGCCAAAGTCCTAGATGCACAAGCTATTGGGCCACCTATGAGCTATCACTACCCCATTGCCATATGAGGAGGCATCGCATGTCAAGACCAGGTCTCACTTGGGATCATAGTGTGCCTTAGAGGATGATAGCTGTTGCTTCACTTGCCCAAAAGCCATTTCTTGACTACAAGACTATTCCCGAGGCTGAGTGTTTTCTCAAAGTTAAGGCAAGTGTACCAGGATGGAGGCCAGGTCATGTATGAACTTTCCGTAATAATTCACTAATCCAAGGAAAGACCTAAACTCTGCTACAGACATGGGAGCCAGGGCACCTTTGATCTCCCTCACTTAATCTTCCAAGAGATGTAACCCAGTCTTGTTGACTCTGTAGATCATGTAGGTCACTTGTTGTGCCTGGAACACAATTTTTTCCCTTCTAAGGCTTATGCCACCTGGGAGAAAGGTCTAAGGACCATTTTCAAGTTCTCTATGTGCTCCTTACTGAACTTCCCTGTTATTAACCCGTCATCGGGATAAACAGCAATCTGAATAGATGTTATAAGATGTTCTCCATCATCTGATGAAAAATTGCACAGGCTGATGATACCCCACACAGCAGTCTCATATATTGGTACAAACCCTTCTGGGTATTAATTACAGTATACTTCTGGGAATCCTCATTTAACCGCAATTGTGCATAACTCTTTCATGCGAGAAATTGGGTTTTTATCCAGCTGCAAAAAAGTGGTTTATTATTTGTTTAAAATTCGCATAAAAGCGAACCACCTTGTCAGGCCTCACAATTGGTACAACTGATACTGACCATTTCATAAACTGGACTGATTTGATGATTTCTTCGCTTTTCAGCCTTCTGATTTCTGCCTCTACTTTTGCTCGTAAGGCAAATGGCACCTGGCGGGCCTTACAGAATCATGGAATTGCTTCCTAGTTAACATGGAAGGTGGTGTTAGCTCCTTTGATAGCCCTGGACCTTCCTGAAAAACATCTGGGTATTTAATTAGGACTTCACTCGGGGACCCATTTTCTATTTGAAAAATGCTCAGCCAATCAAGGTGTATCTTTCTCAACCAATTTCACACCATCAAGCTTGGGCCTGAGCCTTTGACTACTATCAATGGTAACTGATCCAGCTGCTTCTCATATGAGACCGGAACCAAAGTTGTACCATTAATATGTAAAGGTTCCCCAGTGTACATTCCCAGTCTAGCTGGGATCTTGCACAAACTTAAGGGTTGGAGTCCAGAGCGAATTTTATTGAAGGCTGGTTCTTCGATCACTGAAACGGCCATGCCAGTATTGACCTCCATTAGAAGCCGGTGACTATTTAACCAAATGTTTATTTTGATTGGTTCTGATTTGGATGTCGCTAAACAATTTAACTGCTCTAAACCAGATGTAGGTGGACATTCCAGGGTGTGCACTCTCCTGGATACTAGCTTTTTAGTTCTCTTACTCAATTTAGGTCTAGTGGGACTCTTTTGCTGCCTTGAGTCCACATACCAGCAGCAACTACTCCGATTTGCTGGCCCAGATCCTGAAGAAAATTTTAACTGTTTGGCTGAGGCTTTGCTTTGCTTTGGGGTGTTGCTGTGAGCTGACCTAGAGACCCTCTGTTCCAGGTAAGTCCTGACCGAAGCTATGCAATTGCATTCACTGAAGTGATGTTCCCCAAGTTCAGTGAGACTGGCAAGGGTATCCACTTCTATCAGAATACCCTGCAACTCATATTGCTCCACTTGCTGCACTTTCCAATGATAAAGCCAGTTGTAGTGCCTGTTTGAAGTCCAGTTGGGCTTCAGATAGTAGACACTATTACATAGTCACATCATTAATCCCACATACCAAACAGTCTCTCAGCATCTCATTAAGGGTTAAACCAAAGTCACATGCCGCTACAAGTCGACTTAACCTCGTCAAAAATCCCGATCTGAATTCCCCGGGTTCTCAAATTGCCAAGTAAAACCAATAGCATCTCAGAATTAGAGGAGGCATGAGGTCATAACATTCTTTACCTAAATTCATTAACTCTTAATTTTTTTTTATTATCTGGTGCCTTAGGGAAAATTAAGCTCCCAAAAACTGAAAACGCTGCGTGTCCACAAGCTGTCAGGAGAATTACTTGCTGCTTTTCCTCCGCCCTAATGTCATTTGCCTGGAAAAAGTATTGCATTCTTTCCACATACTGGGCGCAGTCTTTCATGGTAGGATCAAACAAGCCAAGCTTCCTAAATGCTGGCATGATGCCATGAACACATTTCTCAACTCAAAGACGACTGTTGTGAGTGAATTTCTTCAGGACCGTGCTTTTCTCTCACCGCCACTGAAATAACTCCACGGAGGCTGACACCCGGGATGGCGCAGTGGCTCAATGGTTAGCACTGCTGCCTCACAGCGCCAGGGACCTGGGTTCGATTCCACCCTCGGGCGACTGTCTGTGCGGAGTTTGCACGTTCTGCCCATGTCTACGTGGGTTTCCTCCGGGTGCTCCAGTTTCTTCCCACAGTCCAAAGATGTGCAGGCTAGGTGGATTGGCCATGCTAAATTGCCTGTAGTGTTCAGGGAGGTGTAGATTAGGGGGATGGGTCTGGATGGGATGCTTTCAGGGTTGGTGTGGACTTGTTGGGCTGAAGGGCCTGTTTCCACACTGTAGGGATTCTATGTTCTATGTTTATTCTATGTTCTCCTTGACAATTAAAGAAGTCCAATAAGTGCTATCTTAGCCAGTGATGCCCACATCCATGAATAAATATTTTTAAATGTGAATTTCAAATCAGGAAAGCAACTGCACTCTAACAGCCTGATTTAAATATGCAAGACACTCAGAAACCCATTTTGCGACAGGGAAATGGCAGTCGGCAGATCAGCAGAGTGAGTTGGAACTGGTTTACATATATTTCACTTCTCTCACCTTTCATGTGTCAAAAACAAAGTGTTCATTTCAATTTACATGGTAAGCAAGATTTACTTTCAAATGTGTTTGCAGTCCTACTTGGATATTTACAATAATTGCCTCCTTTCTATTCATCTGCCTATATCTCAAATCAGTCTGAGTCCAGGGAATGAAATTATAATGAGTGCTATTAGTTAATAATATTCCAGGCATTCTTTTGCTCTTTTATTAACATAAGTCCTGTATTCCACGTACAAGATTAGCATTTTAATTTTTGTTAAAAGCTGTTCAGAGTTTGATGCAGAATTTTGATTGCCATAAGGTTCTGTACCTTAACATAGACCAGGGAAACTAATCAGATTACATGGAGGTCTGGCAGCATCTGAGGAGAAACAGTCAGACTTAACACTTCAAGTCCAGTGACCCTTCCTCAGAACAGTTCTGCTGACCTGCTGAGCTTTTCCAGCAACTTCTGTTTTTGTTCCTGATTTACAGCATCTGCAGTTCTTTCAGTTTTTATTTAGTATTTAATTCACTGCCACATCTCTTCTAGGTGTGCCCACCTTGAAGAAGTTCTGCTCTTCTCTCCGACGGGATTTCAGTTCTAATCTTTCTTCTAGTCCACCGACATTAATTTCACTGTCAGTCCTGGTGTTTGACTAAGATAGTATTTGCTAAAACTTGTTTCCACAATCATATCACATTCCTCAGTGACTTCATCCGGCTAAGACTCACCCCACATGGATTCCAACTGAAGTTTCATCCCTCATGTTTTAAATCCTCCCAGGATCACAGAGATCTCCGTGATGTTCAACGTTCCACAGACAGCTGCTCTCGCCGCATCCTGAGATCCACACTCAATGCCATGTGGTGTCACATGCGCACTCTCAACCTTTCTCTCCAACAGCATCGCAACACACTGGCTCAGGGTTGCACCACTCCGCAGTTCCACTTCATCCTCGGGCTCATTCGTCGTGCTAACAAGAAGCTTTACCTTTTCCTTTTCCTCTTCCTTTCAGGCATCAAGGCCCACATCCCCTCCTCCAACCCCACTTCCTGTCGGGTATTCACTATCCCTCCTAACCTTCCTCTCTCTGTTGCTGAACGCTCCATACTCAGCAAAGGCCTCAGTTTTATTCCTCTGCGTCCCCACCTTAAAGAATTTCAGGCACAACATGACATTGAACTCTTCTTCCACTGTCTTCGCCTCCGTGCCCATTTCTTTGGGCAAGAGTCCTCTCCCCATCCCACAGACCCCTTCGCCCAGTTCCAACACTCTCCCTCTACCTGAACCCTTCCCTCTGGCTTTTCCCCTGCACTCAATCTGTTCATTGAGAACTGTCAATGTGATATTGGTCACCTCAATTTCTCTGCCTCACCAAATTCAACCTATCTCCCTCCAAACTGACTGCACTCCACACACTTGGATCTAACCCTGACTTTGTTACTAAGCCTGCCGATAAGGGTGGTGCTGTTGTAATCTGGCGTACTGACCTCTACATTGCAGAGGCTGAGTGCCAGCTCGCTGATACCTCCCCCTATCTTCCCCTGGACCATGACCCCACCATGACGCATCAGGCCATTGTATCTACTATGGTAACTGACCTCATTTCATCTGGTGACCTCCCCCCACAACTGCTTCTAAGCTGATAGTGCCCCAGCCCTGCACAGCTCGCTTCCACTTCCTTCCAAAAATCCACAAACAGGACTGTCCAGGCAGACCCATTGTTTCAGCCTGCTCCTGCCCCACAGAACTCATCTCTTCCTACCTTGACTCAGTCTCATCTCTCCTGGTCCAGTCCCTGCCCACATACATCTATGATTCCTCTGATGATGTATGCTGGTTTCAAAACTTCCAGTTTGCAGGTTCCAGCCCTTCCTCTTTACTATGGACGTGCAATCCCTTTACACATCCATTCCCCACCAGGAGGGTGTTAGGGCTCTCTGCTTCTTGCTACAGCAAACACCTGAACCATCCCCACCCACCACTACCCTCCTCCATTTGGCCAAGCTCATCCTCACCCTCAACAACTTCTCTTTTAACTCCTGTTCTGAGGAAGAGTCACCAGATCTGAAACGTTAACTCTGATTTTTTCTCCACAGATGCTGCCAGACCTGCTGAGCTTTTTCAGCAACCTTCTGTTTTTGTTCCTGATTCACAGCATCCGCAGTTCTTTTGGTTTTTAATCAGATTACATTTTTGAAAACAGAAACTTTAATTTTTAGTCCTTAAGAGGAGTCATATTCGACGCAAAACCACAACTCAGTTTCTCGTTCCATGAGTGCCATCTGTCTTGTTTGGTATTCCCAGTGCTTTTGCTTTTGTTTTAGATCTCCATTATCCACAGTATTTTGCTTTCACAATAACTTGAATTTTGCCTTGTGGACTCCCCATGTTATTACTATGGTGAGAGCTTCTGTTCTGGTAGGGTCTCAGTTTCTATACAGTTTACCTTTCTTTAGATGGACAGCTATATGGGAAATACATACACCTATTACTGAGAAAAATCCCTCTGTCAATGATTTCACTCATCCTAAATGACGTAGTACAAGGGAAGAAGCCTTCTTCCAGATCAAAACATTACTCTGCACGTCAGAGTGTGACTGAACCTACAATGCCAGTTTTATTTGGCCATCCATAGATAGGTGAGTCTGGATTTCTACATATGGTTTTGTGGGTGGTTAAATTAAATTTCAAACAAAAAGTGTAGAATAACCCATTGATTATGCTACTAGACAAACAATCCAGGTGTCACGAGTTTAATTCCCACCACAAGATTTTGAGGAAATGCTTAAAACCAAAATTGCTCACTAGCGCCCTTCAGGAAAGGCCCTACAATCAAATTATTTTCACAAGAAAATTTCCAAGCATGAATGTTAAAAGTCAATATAATATAATCAGATAAATATGCCTCCTGTAAACAGCTGCAGATTAATTTACAATGCACCAGTTTTATCATCAAAATGGTTAAACCTTCAGTGAGAACATTGGTTTGGATGTGAAACATACAGCATACTAATGATTAGTGTCTGGGGGGAAAGCTGCAGCAAGCTCAAAAGATAACCAAAACATAAATTAAGCTCCAACTTAAAAAAAGTCACACAACACAGAAAGCAACAACATGATTTCAAGGCAGTAATCACTTTCAGCATCCAGATGACAATTAGAAGCCAGTTTATCATTTTATCTGAACCGAATAGTCCACTGCCCTTTGTTAACTCCTGGGAATCTATTCTCATAATAAATCAGGTAATACAACTTGCCCACAGATGTATATTTTAAAATATGTAATAGTTATATGAAGGTTCTGCTTAAAAAAATATTTATATAAAAATGAAAATAGCTACAATATTATTTCATAATATTTACATTCTTTACCACAAGAACCACCAAACATTGTTTGAAATTCCTGCTTCTGTCACTGAGAGTGAGAAAAGAAGTTCAAAAAGTGGAAAGTTATGCAAAAACCAGCATTACTAAACATCACATGAAAGTATTCCCACTGCTGTTAACTGCAGAGGATTTCAATAGGCCAGCACATTATATTAGTGGGTGGTCTTACCTATTTTTATTGCAAAGCATTGACTTCTATTATGTGAACTTAAATATACAGTGTGAATGAAAATGTATTTGGGGATTACAACACAGATACATTGTCGGAGTTCAATGAAATACTGAAACATCTGTACAGCTTACATTCCATTCCTCTTCGTCCCCTGCCACTTGATCCAAAGCAACAGGACATCTCTTCTTAAATGAGGTTATTTGCATTTGCTATAAAAACATGGTCTTAGACTTGTCTCAATCTATAACATGCAATCATTATTAAACAATCAACTAAGTCACTCTTCCCTACTGATAATAAAACTAATGTTCATCATTACAAACGTTGTCATATACATAGAAACATACAAAATAGGTGCAGGAGTAGGCCATTCGGACCTTAGAGCCTAAACCACCATTCAATGTGATCATGGCTGATTCTGCAATTTCAGAATCCCACTCCTACTTTCTCTCCATACTCCTTGATCCCCTTAGCCGCAAGGGCCATTCTAGCTCCCTCTTGAATAAAGCTAATGAACTGGACCCAACAGCTTTCTGTGGTAGAGAATTCCACAGGTTCACAACTCTCTGAGTGAAGAAATTCTTTCTCATCTCAGTCCTGAATGGCTTACTGTTTGTCCTTAGACTGTGACCCCTAGTTCTAGACTTCCCCAACATCGGGAACGTTGTTCCTGCATCCAGCCTGTCCAGTCACATCAGGATTTTATATGTTTCTATGAGATCCCCCCTAATTCTTCTAAATTCCAGTGAGTTCAAGCCCACTCGATGAAGTCTTTCTTCATATGTCAGTCCTGCCATCCCGGGAATCAGTCTGGTGAATCTTTGCAGGGTTCCCTCAATAGCAAGAGTGTCCTTCCTCAGACTAGAAGACCAAAACTTCACACAATAATCAAGATGTGACCTCATACTGATGCACAGCTCCAAGGAAGAAATGAGAGTAGTGTAAATTTAAATGGAATTTGCGCACATAGAATCCATTCTGCAACATATTCTCTTCGCCACCATGGCAGAATATAATTTACACTACCATCTCCTTCTCTCATCATAATCATTGCAAATCTTTTCCATAACAATACAGTGGCGGTAGTTTTCAATTTCACTACCTGGGCACTAACCAAGAAGAGTAAATTATCAACCTATTGAAGAACACTACCACCCACCCGGCACCAACACCAATTTAATCTATTGAAATCAATGTAAAGGAATAGGCTCTATAAAGTTCTATACATGTTTTAGAGTGCTATAAAGTGCAGATGTGCAGCCTGTTTGGTCAGATTACTAAATAGGGAGAAGTAAAGGTGAAAATGACTCTTAATGCTTTTACATATCAGCAGTAATTTTTGTAGAAGATTGTCAGACATTCTAAAGTTTTTTTTATGTCACTCCTCTGAGACTTCCACAAATTTTCTGCTATAGATATACTGGACCAATTGTGAATGCCTACAGGAATTCAATTCTTCAATCTTTAATTATGCCTACTTCCCTTGTGTGTCCATACTTAGTTGCAATTTTCATATTTCTAAGACCTTTTTAAAGCTTCTTTCCAGGTCCTCACAATGATTAGCAATGTGCCTGTTCCAGATTTCTTGAAAACACTTGATGCCTCTTTTGCATTGCTGAAATTTCTTAAGCATTTGCTAATCACAGACCTGCTTACACACCTCACACACCTTACACAATGAATACTTTTAACACAAGGGTATAGTTGCTAAAATTAGATTTTCATGTTTGTTATTGATTAGTTATTCACAAAAATTGCCATTACAAAGCTGGATGAAGTTATTTTTTGAAATGTACATAGATCTCCTCAACCATTTCATGTAATTTTAGGAAACCACTGGCAGAAACCCTAAAGAAACAATTGAAATGGCTGTTTTTTTGCTGTTTCTTGAGGGTGTGCAAAAATTTTCTGTTTAATTGGGGCAGGCGATTGGATAACAGCTGTGAAAATTCTATTCCTTAAATAGTTTAGTGAATTATTAACAGTCCAAGAAAAGTATTGTGTTTTAAGCCTTTTCTTGTTGCTTTTCTTTTTATGTTCAATAAGAATGTGACCCAATCATTCAGTGATTGCAGACTGATTGTTGGATCATAAAAATATTAATAGATGGATACCAAAAGTTTTGAACTGTCCAAGAATGCCTGTGCTGATTTTAAGAGTAACAAAGATGTATAATATACTTCAGTGCTACATGGCAAAATTATTATCATATTTTGAGCAGAGGTCGGGTATTCAGGCCCTCAAGTGTGCTCCACCATTTACTAAAGATCATGACTTACCTGATTCTAACCACAAATCCACATTCTCACCTACTGCAGATAATCTTTCACCCCCTTGTTAACGAAGAATCCATTCACCTCTGCCTTAAAAATATTCAAAGACTCTGTTTCAACCACCTTTTCAGGAAGAGAATTGCAACCTTCCTAGACAGATTAAGAATTACCTCTTCTCTTTAAAATGGGCAATCCCATATTCCTTTAGAGGGTGACTCCTAGTTCTAGATTTTCCCATAACGGGAAACATGCTCTCCACATCTACGTTATCAAGACTCCTTAGAATTGTTATGCTTCAGTCAAGTTGGCTTATGTACGTCTAAACTCCAGCACATGAAAGCCTAATCTGTCCAATCTTTCTTCATAAGACAACTCACAGATAGCCACCTGGTAAAATTTCTCTGAAATGCCTCCTACACGTTTACACCCTTCCTTAAGTTGAGCAATACTGTGCACAGTACTCGCAGTCCCATCAGTGACTTGTATAACTGAAGCATAACTTCCCTACTTCTGTATTCAATTCACCTTGCAATAAATGGCAATATTCTTAGTTTTCCTAGTTACTTGCTGTATCTGCATACTAGATTTTTGCAATTCATACACTAGCATGCTCTGATCCCTCTGTATTATAGAGTTCTGCAATCTCTCATCATTTAGATCATATACTTCCTTTCTATTTGTCTTGTGTGTGCACAATTCAGAGTGCACAATTTCACATTTTGTCACATGATACTCCATTTGCCAGATATCCTTTGTAGCCTCCTTATGGCCTCTTCACTTTTCTATCGATCTTTTTGTAATCAGCAAATTTGGCAAACACGGTCTTCCAACTACATGCCACAGAACAATAGTGCACAGGTTTGAATCTCGAGTTACTCCCACTTGAACTTTTAATCTGCACCTGCCATCTGGAGGAGGCATTGAATAAAGGCCACGTACTTCCCAACAGGAAGGGAGGGAAAAAAAGAAAATCAGTGGATGGATCATCAAAAATATTCTAGCAGATGATTAGAAAGACGCAGAAAAATAGCAACATGGGAGCAAACCATCTGCTCACCCTCAACAGCATTTAGATGTACAGAGCCTGGAGGAAAGAGGAAGGGCGAAAAGAGAAAGAAAAAATTAAAAGAAGGGTAATGCAGATTTGGCTGTACCATAAAATATAACCACACATCATTGATAAAAAAGATTCAGCCTGACTTTGATGTGTTTCTGCTATTTAATCCTTTGAGGGCAAGGTTTGGGTAAGACAAATGTTGTTCATCAATTACTTCAGCCTTACAAATAATATTTCATATGACCACAATGCTCAAGATTACATAACAAAATGAGAACACAAGTAACACACCGTACGACTTTCATTTCCTATGGTGAAATGAGGAGGCATGGCTCTGAATTCCCACCATTCCAACTCGCAACCTGGATTTCGTTTCCATCCCACAGCACTGGGTGGGTTCCTGAACCCAGAATGTAACATCAATGTAAATGACAGCAGGGAGGCAGGAATCATTGTTCTGCTCAATTTCCCTCCTTGCTATTGACCCAAGGAAGCACTAGAGAGATAGCAGTGTATCATGAAAAGTGTAGCAAACTAACTCATGCTGATGTTGGAGAGAAAGGGCCTAGTAGGAGCTAGTTCTTCTGCTATGAAATATGAACTCTTCCATACAATTCAAAACCTGGATTTAAAAAATGTGAAAAAAAAACCTTTTGGGAGCCTCTGCTAATGACAGAAAAGTCTCCTTACAAAATATTACAATGTTGGTGAGAAAGAACATCCTACAAGATTTAAGGACAGAATCTCCTTGGTTAGAGTTAACAAACAATAAAGGTGTCATGCTTAAGTTGTATTCTATAGGCCATATGGTGGAAAAGTTATAGGGAAACAAATTTGCATGGAATAACAGAAAAATGCATATATAATGAAACTTTAATGGGGAACTTCAATTATCCCAGTATGGACTAGGATAGCAATAGTACAAAAGACAGAGGGAAGCAGTTCTGAACTGTGCTCAAGGCAACTTACTTCAGCATGTTTTGACCAAATGAGAAAGGAGACATTTTAGGATCTTATTCTGGGGAATACATTGGGTCAAATGATTCCGTTCTCAACAGGGAAGCATTCAGGGACGACGATCACAGTATCCTATGGTTTAAATTGGCTACAAATAATGACAAGGAGCAAAATAGTATAAAAATACTTGATTACAGGGCCGCTCTATGGGTTGAGAATACACCTGAGTTGGGTTTATTAGGACCAAAGACTGGCAGGCAAAACTGTGATGGAGCAATAGGCCCTTTTTACTGAAAAGGGCACAATCTAGTACCTTCACGCAAGGATGGAAGATAGGGCAACCAAGGCCTGAGCTATTTGGATAGTGAATGCGATAATTGCTAGGAAGGCAATACTGCAATTAAATTCACCTCAAAACAACATAATAAAACAACATATCTAATAATTTGTTCAAAATTTCATAAATCACTCTTGTGAGTTCCCTTATTGCCCATCCTTCAGGTGCCTTTTCTTGAATTAGTGCTCTTACATAATGTCAAACAGAATGTCAGTAGCATGGTTACTGAAAGGCTGCTAACTTTCAGTGCGAAAGTTGGCACTTAGCCTTACATAATGCCCTTGAGCAGCTCTGGGCCTAGGTATCATTTCATGGGGTGCAGCACATCTATAATCTTTATGGTTGTGTTATATCTCTGCATGGAAGACAACCTGAACATGGTGAACATTACTACCCTGGTAAAGCTGTGTGATTGCCCTATCTGCTTCCTCTGCTCAGAGGACTGTGGTTATCCCTACATCCCAAGGCCTGCAGTGATTGAAGAGAGCAGCTCACCACCAGCGTTTCTGCTAATTTCTTCTGTGTAGACTTCCAAGGTCCATGTGCAGCAGAAACTTCCAGAACCAGAAGTCAATGCTGCAAATGTTGTGTGCAGATCCTCGATGCAAATGTGCGTAAGCAGCCACGCATCTTAGATGGAATGTTGCTCACCACCACCTTCACATAGGGATGAGCATAAAGGCTAGCTGAGCCAGAGACACTCACATCCCATGCACAAATGGACAAATATTTTTTAAAAGCACTGCAGCTAATGCCTTTACCAAGAAGATATGCCAGTAGCACATGTACCACCAAAACTAGGGACACTTGAAAGTCAAATTTTGTGCCCAGTTGACTGTTATTTTCAAGAGAGAACCATTTACTAGGACATAGGCTTAAAGATGGCTCTGAATATTTATATATTCCATGAATCACAAAATCATTATGATGCAGAAGGAGGCCATTCAGTTCATCATGTCTGCACCAGCTTTCTGAGCATTTAAATTAATGACTCCATTGAATCTGCCTCCACCATGTTTCCAGGACATGCATCCAGATGCTAACTACTTGCTGTTTGGAAAAAAAATTCTCACAGCACATTTGTTTCTTTTGTAACACACATTAATCCTGTGCACTCTAGTTCTTGATCCTTTTACAACCAGGAACAGTTTTTTCCTATCTAAAATGTCCAGAACCCTCATGATTTTGAAAAGTCTATAAAATCTCCTCTTAGCCTCTCCTCTCCAAAGAAAATAGCCTCAACTTCTCTAATCTTTACTCATAACTAAAGTGTCTCATCCCTGGAAACATTCTTATAAACCTCTTCTGCACTCTTGCCTTTATCTTATACTGTCTCTCCGTGAACTTTGTACCAAAGCGTATCACCTCAGACTTCTCTGCATTGAACTGCATCTTCCAGCTGTCCTGCCACTGTACCAACTAATGAATGTCTCCTTAAAGTCCTGTATGGTCTCCCTTACAGTTTACAATTCTTCTAAGTTTTAAGTTGTTTGCAGACTTTGAAATTTCCTCCTGCACATCAAGATCCTCATTATTTACATATCATATATTCAGAAGAGCAAAGGACCTAACACCGACCCCTGGGGAACTCCACTAAAATGTTTTCGCAAACTAAAAAGTGCCCATTACCCATTACTCTCTGTTCCCTGTCCCTCAGCCAATTTTGTCTCCACATCACTGCCATCTTTTATAATCTATAACTTTCCTCAAATGTCTATTGTGTGGCATTGTTTCAAACGTCATTTGGAAGTTGATGTACACCGTATCAACACTCTTGCCCTCCTAAACTCTCTCTGCTACCTCTTCAAAAAGCTCCAGCATATTAGTTAGACATGATTTTCCTGTAACAAGTCCATGCTGACTTTTCTGAATCAACTCAGACTCTTCCATTTAACTATTAATTTTATCCTGACTAATTATTTCTAGAAGTTTCTCCACCACTGATGTTAAAGTGACTAATCTATAATTGCTAGGCCTATTTTTAAAATGTTTTTTAGACTCATGGATGTTTTCTGGTCGCCATTAGATTAGTTTTTAGTTACAGATTTTCATTAATTAAATGTAAATTTCACCATCTGCTATTGTGGGACTTGAACCTGTGTTCCTATAGCCTTAGGCAAGTCTCTGATTTTTAGCCCTGCAAGAATACTTTATGTCATCACCTCCCTACAAATTTTATACAGCACTCCCTCATTTTCTGGGGAGTTTGCATATCTCAATTAATAAATTCAAACTAAATGCTGCTCAAAGGGATTTCAGAAGACATTATTCTTTTATAAGATGGATTTCATATTATGCCTTTACCTGTAATAAAATATTGCAAATGAGAGAAAGCAGGAAACTACTAATACTTTAAACAATTTGACTGAAAGTAATAATTCAAATTAATATATGTGGATCTGTCCTTGAGGGTGAAGGTGAAGGTGAAGGTGAAGACATAGACAGCATGTCATAAATCTTAACTGAAAAATCATACTTGATTAGAATGTAAAACGTAGATTTAACTTAAATTGGACTTCTTACCTTTTAAAGTTTGTTGGCTTTACAAACATAACAAAGTGAAAAGAAGTCGCAGATTTGAATCCTAACCTCAGTTGACACTGGCCAAATTTCCATCACAGGTAGGGTCAACCATACAAAGCACTCTATATCTATAATAAGTTATTTTACAGAGAATGAAGGAATATCTAGATCTCTGACACTTTTGTCAATTTGATGCATAATATTTTAATCACAATGACATAAATCTTAACCATCAGTTCTTCCTTCCCACAAGAAGGAATTATGATGGTATGGAGGGATTGGTGGAAACTCACCATTTGGGACTGCTATGAAAAGCTGAAACATCTTTAGTATTGTTTATTTCATATAATTCATTCTAAAATACTGTAAAAAAAGTCATATATGGGTTTATTTTATCTCAAGATCAGAGCATATGTTTGGTCATTAGTCCCATGGTCTATATACTGGTAATATTTCCTTCTGTAAGTTTATACATTAAAAGCATAAAATACAAACACCCATCTGTCTTTCACATATTGACGAATACAAGGGCTATTATTTTAAAATGTGAATTATTAGTTGAGAAGAAAGCAGAAGGCATTTCAGGAATGAAGGCTCTTGATGGCACCATTTTAAGTAAACAGCTACTCTGTCATCAGAGAACCTCATTTGCAAAAATTAACAAATGGGCTGATGAGGGAGGGACTTGTGCACATCATCTAGAAAAGTGTTTCTCAGACCATTAAGTACTGTATTCAGAATGTACATCAAGGAACAATAAGATGACAGTAAGGTGGACAGATTTTTACATTATGTGTAAAGTAGTTGTGCATTTCCTACATTACACCAGTGACCACAGTTCAAAAATATTGAATTGCCTGCAAAGAGGTTTGAGTTACCTTGAGGTTATGAAAGGCAGAATGTAAGTGCAAACCGTTCTTTCTTTATCTTGCAAGGCCACATTTATAAGTTGATCCAGGCATACAGTTTATTAAAGCTACTGGACATCATCTGAAACAAGTGATGAACAGTTATATAAATTCAGGGGTCCTAAACTTGTTATTTCTTAAATCTGAAGTCTGGAACAAACAGTTAATCCTTAGGTCATTGTTTCTGATTAAAAGATCAGAGAACATGCACCACGGTGGAATTGCTAAAATTCCAGACAGTAGGTACAGACCTACCACTGAATCATCAAGGACCACTACAATAATGTTACAATATGATTTTAATTTGGACTAGAATTTGGGGTCCCAGATTTGGAACATATGGCCAATCATTCAACTCCTCAAGTGTGAGCTCTGGGAACTTTAACACTCAGATCTCATTTGCATGCCTCAACATAATCAGGACCTTCAATCTTTGGATCGTACAGCCAACAGATGGCCAGCGTTACGTAAGCAAACATGGTGAAGGGTGTGAACATGTGGGAATTAACAGATAACGGGAGGGTATGACTGCAAGTGAAGCATGTATCAGGATCCAGATTTAGATTCACAATATTGAACTGTCGCCAATAGATTTGGAATCATGATACTAGTTAAGTTCCATTATGCGAATGAATGGTATAAGTCATCAGTGACATTGGCCAACATAAGGGACACACAACATAAGGGATCAAGATCGTAAAGTTCAAAAAATGCTCTCTCATCCATACTTACGTACAGAAAGTAAACAGTTAATAAAGGTTTCTCACTACATTGAGAATAGATTCAACTCTTTCTACATCTTCAATGTGATCTCACTATATAGTGGCAGTGACTGTAGATTCCTCGCTCAGTAAACTTCCCAGTCATGTTTATTGACAGCAGGAATATTTAAAGCACCCAGCAACTCTCAGGAAAGGCCCAAAACAGAAGCAGTGAAACCCTCAGCAAATGGTTCACAGTGGGAGAACATCAAGACTCACACAGTCACAAAAGGCAGAAAACAAAATCTCAGTTGAGAAGATACTACATGATAAACAAATGCAGACAAAGTAGCTTACATGTTTTGTCAAATGCAGAACATAGGTACAACTTCAGCGATATATAAGTCCCTACCCCTGCCCCTGCCCAATCATTTGGTCCTTGAGGCAGGCAAGACCTGGCTCTCGGTGGTTAAGTTCGCACTGATGATTTAACCAATACCGTGCCACTCAATACACAGAACAAGTCCCTTCTCTAGGGAGGTAGAGATTTTCCCTGGGATCCCACAGCTGAGTCTGTCCAGTACGTTAACTGGAAGTCAGGTGGGCCATGTAGAAATCAAAATCTTTGTGGGGAAGGAAGAAGCACAGTTCCTTGCTCACCTCTCAATTTGGTAGGAAAATTGCCCAGCCATTAATGTGCTGCATAACAAAAGAGGTCATTTCAAAATTGTCTTCAGGAGTAGCAGAACAGGCTCTACAGCAGGACAAAACAACAAAACTAATAACAACCTTAAAAATAACAACCTATTCCTGAAAAAGTACTGGATACTAATGAAGACCACAAGATTTTGTTTCCTGGAGCAAGTTACAGAAACTCAGGATAATTTCAGGTAGTCAGACGTTTATGTTAACAGGCAATGACCATCTGTAATAAGATAAAATCTAACTACCACCCCCTTAATTTACAATGGAGTTACTATCACTGAATCTTCCACTATTAACATCCTTAGGGTTAATCATTGATTGGAAATGCAACTGGACTCCCCATAAAAATACAGTAGCTACAAGAACAGGTCAGAGGCTAGGAATACTGCAGCGAGTAACTCACCTCCTGAAGTCCCAAAACCTGTCCACCGTCTACAAGGCACAAGTCAACAGTGTGATGGAATACTCCCCACTTGCCTGGATAGGTGCAGCTCCAAAGAAGTTTGACACCATCCAGGACAAAGCAGTCCCCTTGATTGGTACCACATCCACAAGCATTCACTCCCAACACCACCATATGTCAGCAGTAGCAGTGTGTATTATCTATAAGACACATTGCAGAAATTCATCAAAGATCCTCAGGCAGCAACTTGCCAACCCACAACTACAGCCATCTAGAAGGACAAGCACAGTAGATACATAGGGACATCACCACCTGCAAGTTCCCCTCCAAACCACTCACCATCCTGGCTTTGAAATATATGTCATTCCTTCAATGTCACTGGGTCAAAATCTTGGAATTCCCTCCCTAAGGGCATTGTGAGTCTTCTACAGCACATGCACTGCAGCAGTTCAAGGAGGCAGCCCACCACCATCTTCTCAAGGGCAACTAGGAACAGGTAATAAATGTTGGTCAGCCAGCAACACTCACGTCCCACAAGAAAACAAAAAAATTATTTAAATTAGTTGCTGAAGCTACAGTGTCCATCCTTTCCTTTCCTGTGCTGTGGCTGTATTTCAATGGAAGTCAAGGGGCAGCTGCATAGAAAACTTCTCTGTAGGGGACATAAGTTTTGGACATTCTCAATGTCATTTCTAGTCAGAAGTATTATTGCTGAATGGAGAAGCCGGTCTTACTCTGAATATTCTTTATTCAGCAGCAGCAGATAATTATATTTCTGATAAGTTTCCATCCCTAGGAACATACATGAATTTTCTGGATCTTCAGGACAGGCTACACAGAGCAGAATGTGGGCACAATGGTGACCAACCACTAGATGTAATGTTAGATCCACACTTGCTCTTTGATGACAGAATGGGTGAGAAGGAAGATGCTACTATTGCTGATGAATTGGTGGAGGAGCTTGTCCTAGGTTGAGACATGCTCTTTCAGCACAGCACAGAGATCAACAACTTCTGTGCAATCTCTGCTGTCTCTTCTGACTAGGATCAGCCTTTGCTGAACATACTCATATGACTGTGCATTTGTCTTACCTTTTATCTCTATAAACGTTCTATTTTCACCTCGCTCATAGCTGGGCCCCATTTTTCTATAGCCATTATATTATCCATTAACAAGTACAGCTGCTCCATCTTGCCACTCGACCATTTCAACCTTTTCTGAGTATGTTATACTTTGCAATGCTTAATTCCCAGTCCTCAGCACTCCCTGATATGTCTGATTGTTCTCAATACATAACTGCAGCCAGCTCCCCTATTTCATTACAGAAACTATGTGTATTGCTACAGAAACTAAAACACATTTTTATTTTCTCTTTCTTTACGTTTAATCATATTTTTAGAATCCCATTCTATAACTCTACGTATTCACTTGCCATCAAATGTTTTTCCATTCTATATTCTGTCCTATGTTCCCCTGCTTTGTTTGCATTTAGGTTGCTTAAAGTTACACTTCTTGTAGATTCCTCTTACCACTCTTTAAGCCTTCAAGACTTTTTCATCTCCCTATTTACCTTTTCAGTTTGCGCCCATATTGGTTCAGGTGAAGTCCATACTATGAGCACTGCTTCTTTCTGTCAAAAAACAGTCCCAATATCCCATGAAATGAAATACGTCTTTCCCACAGCAGCCTTTAGCTACATGTTAATTCACCTGAACTGTCTTCTCCTCAGCTAATTTTCATGGGGCTCAAGCAGTATTCCTTCTGGCAGGCTTCAATGCAAAAAGCATATTGTCCCACAATCATAAAGTTTATTTGGCAGATTCACTTCAAAATGAAGAAAGGAACATAAATACTTAGTAACATGATTCAAATAGGAAAACGTTGATTTAAGAGAAATCACAACCACTGCAATGTAAACTTTTCCAGTGATTTCTCTTTTCTCAATTTAGAATTTAAATCAAACAGATAATCAATAATGAACAGTAAAATAGAATCTGAATCCTTATTTTTTCCCTGCCTGTGCTCAAAACATTCACCCCAAAAGCGGACCGTTTTCACTCAACCAACACCAAAAACCAATGATTATCAATCTGATTGTGGGAATGTGCTCTGCAGAAACCAAAATCTTCACTGCAAAGACTTGGGGTCTGTTAGCAGTTGATAGCCAATGACTTTGTGGCAACAGTAGGAGAACATTCTTCAGCAGTGGGGGAATGGTCTAAGAAATCATTGCAAATAATTGATGCCAACTTTCAGAAAGAGAGATCAGAAGCAGGCTCACATCTGCAATTCACTACAATCTCAGTACACCTCAACACATTCCTCTTTGAAACCTGGGGCTTTTAATCCAGCCCCAACAAGCGCTGGAGATGGAGGTGAGTACACATGTGTGCTGCTGGCCTGTATCCTGGTTCCCTTCGGGGGAATCAAAGGCCTAGTAGTATTATCACTGGACTGTTAATCCAGAGACCCAGGTAATGTTCTGAGGACCCAGGTTCAAATCGCGCCGTAGCAGATGGTGGAATTTGATTTTAATAAATATCTGGGACTAAGAGTCTAATGATGATAATGAATTCATCACTGGAAAAACCTACCTGGTTCACTAATGTCCTTGAGGGAAGAATGCTGCTATCCTTACCTGGTCTGGCCTACATGTGACTCCAAATCCAAAGCAATGTGGTTGACTCTTAACTGCCCACTGGGCAATTAAGGATGAGCAATAAATGCTGGCCTAGCAAGCGATGCCCTCATCCCCTGAATGAATAAAGAAAGGAAACAATTCTATCTCTGGGCTATATAACTGGAGGCAAAATAGGAGGGGTAGCAGGCCCACTTTCATGCATCAGGTATCTAATTGGTACAGTTAGTGGCCTGCTAACAGTGGCTAAATGGAATTTTACAGTTGGCCTCTAGATTGCTGAAGGTGCCAGGGGCAGCTTAGTTGCCTGGAAGAAATCTGCAGTGATGAATCTGGGCACACGGTGCTATAGGCAGGCTGAGGCTGAGCAGAGGGGATTTCCTGCCACCATCCCAGCGACTGACGTCCCACCTGCAAAGACCATTTATATACAAAGTCTGAAAACTTAAATAAGGGCACCTCCATTTTGAAGTGAGGTCCCTCTCACTCACATACAAGAAGGCCTCACATTGACGGTCTAGCTTTAAGATCTCACGGTGAGCCTTAATTCCTGGTCATTAATTGACTACTCTAAGGAAATCACAATGAGTGACTTTCTCACATAGTGCTGGATTCTGGCTACATTTAGGCCTGAAGGCAGGGTTCGGAATATCACTGTAAAGTCCTGTTCCAGTGACTGGTCTTATGTAGAAAAGCAAATCAAATGTAGTTCACAACAAAGCACAGATGTAAATGATCACTTTTTCTGGTTTTTTTGGCTGATATTGTTCAGGGAATAAAGTCAAACTGGATATTGAGAGGACAGCTTGCTCTTTAAAAAGAGTGCGCCCGAGTACCCGAATAAGCAGGCAAACCCTCGTCCACATATAGTTCTGACAATACAATGCTACTTTGGAATGTCAGATTTTTCACATGCTACTGTTTGGATTGAATCTTGAAAACACAATGCTTTCTCAGTATTAAAACTAGTGCTAAATTAAATGAAACTGAGACTGATTAAAGATGATTATTGGCAAAAATAAAACTTTTTTTGAGAAGTCCACTGGTGATAGTTGTTGAAGTAGAGAATTAGGAGAATCAGGGTGACCATTAAAAATACACAGCTAGAAAGTAAATGGAACATACAAACTATCACTTAAAGCAGTGGTCCAGATTTGCCTAGGATGGAATACCAACATCAAGGAATTAGTAGATGAGAGGTACAGGTAGGAAATTGGGTTGGATACTGGTTCTCCCTCCTGAAAAACTCAGTATGGAATTCCTGTTGGGTGCAGGAACAGGTCCAAGGTTCTTCCCATTGTAGTCTGATATCAAGTAAAAGATACAGCCATTGGGATAGAACATCCTGCCAGAATTCCTGATTTATTTGTCATAAGCTCAGTGGATATCATTAATTTACTGGAATCCAAGCCAAGGGAGCAATGAACGTGAGCATCTTACAAGTATCACAGTAAATGAGCATAGCTTGGAATCAGTTTGTAAAATTAGACTGCTTCTTATAATGAGGGTTTATTTTCATTTTCTACTCAAATTTAAGCCGAGTCCACTTGCTTCAGTACAGTACGGCTTTTAAAGTATTACACTTCAAACCCGTTACTCTGGATGGTCCTGGGCAGATGCCTACCTATTTCAGTTATGTGGCTCAACGTAACTTTGGCAAAAGATTGAAGGTTTGAATGGCTAAAACATCTATCAAATAACTAAGCTACAAATATTCTGGATTTTTTTTGCAATTGTTGAGATCAAAGTCTCTTGTGTCACATCTCTATTATAAAGTTGCTAGCTTTTATGGAATTGCAATGCAATATTGTGGCTTGAAGAACTGGAAAACAAATTACTGATTTGCTATTGACATATATGAAACTGATCTAAAGCTACAAGTGACAGAAATCAGACTGCCTCCAGGTTTGACAAAATTACCTTTTCCAAACAGAGACAAGTCCCCACAATTTGAAATGCATTTTCAATATACAAGTTGACCACATCACCCGACATGTGTGCTCATTACCTTGGTAACCTTATTCATTATCTTTGCAGCAGGTAGAAGATGGGAAAGGATTTAAATAAAAGCAAAGTACTATGGATACTGGAGCTTTGAAATAAAAAAATGCTGGAGAAACTCAGCAGGTCTGGCAGCATCTATGGAGAGAGAAACAGAGTTAATGTTTCAAGTCCAGTGTGTGAGAGGCGAAAGATTTAAAAGGGACCTAAGGGACAACTTTTTCACGCAGAGGATGTATGGAATCAGCTCCCAGAGGAAGTGGTGGAGGCTGGTACATCATTGAAAAGGCATCTAGATGGTTATATGGATAGGAAGGGTTTAGAGGGATATGGGTCAAATGCTGGCAAATAAAACTAGATTAATTTAGCATATCTGGCCGGCATGGACCAGTTGGACTGAAGGGACTGTTTCCATGCTGTACAGCTCTATGACTCTTCTTCAGAACTGGAGAAGCTCCAAAGAAAGGTCATATCAAACTTGAAACAGTGCTCTGCATCTCTTTCTTCAGATGTTGCCAAGCCTACTGAGTTTCTCCAGCACTTCCTGTTTTTATTATTGGCAAGGATTTAAGCTGTATTCACATTAGGGGATGCACTTTGAAATAGAAATCATTACACCAGAAATGCAATACTACATGCAACAGTTGTAATAGACTGGAATAGCTAGATAATTGGCACTGGCAGAGATCTGCAAGAAGCTAACCTGAAGGCTATCACAACACATTCGAGTTTACACACTTGTAATGAGTTCTTTTCCTTACAATTCAAAAAAATTGGATGCAAATTCACAAATTGATTTTTTTAAGGAAAACTATCCAAGTACATGCAAATATCAAAAGCCAAAAACTAAAAGAATGGATAACTACATAAAAAATAACTGATAAAATTTCAAAATAATCAGCAGAAATGTTTAATCTTCTTGCTGAATGAAATTAATAATTTTGGTTAGAGAAGGGCTCAATGGGGATTCCCCTGATCTTCCACCGTCACTTCTTTGGATGATCAGCAGAAATCCTGTGAAACAGCATAAATAGCTGTTTATATTTCTCTTGAACATTCATCAATCTCCCATGGAGCTTTCAGTGAGAGACTGGAGAACTCCCCTGGAAAATTCTATGATATATTCTTCGACAAACACTTCTTGTGTGTAAAATAACACAAACTTTACCTAATTCTCGTTACATGCTTATTCAAATGTAGAAAGAGGTTCAATTGTTAATAACAGTTGCCATTGATTTTTCCTGAACTACTGCCATAACCTTTTTTGCATGATCAGCAGAAACCCTGTCTAAAATAAACTTTATCTTTAACCTCACAGACTCAGCTTTTAATTTCGATATTTACACTAGAAATATCCGAGATGGTTTTCCAGATTGCCTGCAGTAGCTTTAGTTGAAAATCAGGGAAACTTTGGTAAAGAAGCTGAAATGGCCATTTTCAGATTCTCTCCAAGGTTTCCACCAAAGTTATAATAGAAGAGTGGGGAATCTCTTTGACAATTCTATCCTCCTTTCAATCATTTGCTTTTTTTTTGTGATACGCATAATGCCCTGCTGTATGCTGAATATCTTACCTATTTTGCTCTTATTTTTAATTCTCTTGCCTGCAAAGAATGTTTCTTCTCTGTTCAATACTTCCACTAAAATAAGTCAACAAATTTATCTTAAACATTGTTGTATTAAACCCATTTCTCACTATCTGAAGGAATAATATACTCATAAAATAAAAAAGTTATAAGTGTGGGATAAAGGCATGCACCAATGATTTCTGTGGAGATTGCCCCAATAATCTCCTATACATAAAATGCGAAGGATAATTGGATGCACTTCCATGGAAATTCTATTTCATTTAATTTAATCTTAAAACCAGATACCAGACATTTTGGCTGACTTGTCCAATAGAAATTAAGGAACTCAAAAAAAGTGCATTAAATAGAACGTTGCTTAATTAATCCTTTCTATCACGGAACAAAATGACATTCACGTTCTAGGTATTGTGAAAAAATTAAGATGTTTTACATTTCTTCAAAGGTGGACGCTTTACATACTTTAGTATGTATTTTAACTTTTTTATAAAAAGACTGAAGCCAGCATTTAAATAGTACTAATCAGAAAATTCTAGGTCCATGAGAGGTGAAATTTAACAGCATTGTGGTGTAAAATTACATATTCTGACTGAGTTCATTTTATATACATCAGGCACCCAATTTTTTAAGGATCTGACAGCGAAGAGTTAAGTGCAAAATGCTACTTGAAGTGCAGTCTTTGCCCATGTAAATATAGTTCGATAAACTTTGTAGAGCTTACACAAAATGAGAATTGTCAAACTTTCAGTCAAAATTACCTGCATGACTCATACTTTTTCCACTAGTGGGTTTATTAAATGGGGGCAAATTTGGGTTAATTGAAAACGAAATAAACATTCTTACAATCAGCCTTTTTTCATCAAAGGAAACACTTCGCAGGACTTGGAAAACAGTAAAGGAAAAAAAAAAGAAGTGTGTCAGCACAATATTGTTAGTCATATACTGTACAATATTTTCTTCCTCAGGTCTTAAACACAGGAAGAGATACATAAGAAGCTGCTTAATTCACTGTTTTCTGAGTCAACTACAGTGGTTTCTTTGAATAGTCTTAAAAAGGAACAAGTTGTAACCAGCTCTTTTATACCAACTTCAATAACATAAGTTTAAAGCTAGAATGGCTTATGCATGGAACTGTTTACATAGTCAATATTCTGTGGGGAAATATGTGTCCACAGGTTCCAGAATCGCTTCTCCAGGCTATGTTTGATCTAGTAATCGCAAATCCCATAGTTCCAGATATAGGAAGACCATCACTTTTTTGCCGTTTATTTTTCCAACCAGAATTTTTGTTAGTCAACCCATAATTTAAATCTTGCTAGCGCCGATATTCCAATATGCCACAGAGTATGCAAACTACATAGTCCAGTTATATACATCTACAAATTGACACAATCGTGTGGATCTACATATTTTTGAATGCAAAATTAATTGTCATAGGAAAAACATAACTGTAACTATTGTATCAAGTAGGGAAGAATGACCAAGTATGTAGTATACCCTTGGTGAGTGGTCATCTGTGCAACTGTAGCAGTGAATACGATAAAAAGGAAATTAAACAAAATACATAATAATAAATTGTGCCTTAATTTATAGCAGTAAATTTCCTTTGGAATTCCTAAATTGAAGCATATTTTACATTGCATTTTTGCAAATTCCTTTGGTCAAAGTTAAAGTGTAAATAAAAAATGAGATAATTTTAATCCGAATTTAAAGGAATATCTGAACAATTTGTATTGAATCCCTTTTTTAATACCATTACAGTATTACACTGCACAATTAAAAATATCATGGATGAATTTTCTTGATGCTTTTCTCACTTTAGCATGTTATGTAGGGCTCCCAGTAAATGTCTGCTGAAGTTATTCCAGCAGACCAAAAGAAGTCCCAAGGAAATTCATTCCTCTGTCGGAATATTCATTGGTCACACCTGAAAGCTCCAGGCAAAACTGCTTGTAAAGTGATGTAAAATGCTGATATATATTTTAAGTAGAGTCAATGGTGTAAGTGTACATTTCAGCTAAAGCAGCCTTGAAGGTCTAGTTTTCTGACAAGACCCTGGGGGTGAAAATGTCCATCAATGATACTGCAACGTGGATGAGAAACAAGTCGTGGTTAAGACCCTGGCTAATTTTCTTTTCAGTGGTATGTTATTGCTTGTTTTGCAGCACTGCTGATGACTAATTTCACTGCACTTATATTATGTATATAAATCATGTTAAGGTTACAGCTCAATCCTTGTGCAGTTTCCTCCTATATAAAAATAATTTACATACAACTTAAACACTTAATTATGCACTCACAGCCATTCTCCCGCTCCGGTTGGCTTCCTCTCGCTCTGCCAGTGCTATCAGGAAATTATCTTTCAGGTCTTTTCCTGCACTTGCTAGTATCCTGCAAGGAGAAAATAATGTAAATGATTTTTTTTTTAAACACACGTTTCAAAGCATGCTGTTAAATATAATTTTACATTGACATCAAAAGAATATGTTTGTCAACAATAGACAAACATGGGAACACGTGGAATTCAAAAGTACAAAATTTGTGTAGAAATTGGTATGAATGCAGAAGAGATAATGGAAACTTGTCAGCTAGGTACGGCAATATTCGTAGGAGATTTTAGCCTACATACTGATGGGAAAAAACAGACAGGCAAAGGTAGCCTGGGTGAGGAGTTCCTTTTGGGACAATTTCTTAGAACAGCATGTTCAGTCGCTAACCAAAGAGCAAGCTGTTCTAGACCTGGTGTTATGTAATGAGACAGGATTAATTAATAACATATTTGTGAAGGCATCCAGCAACAATCAGAATATAATTGAATTATATATTCAGCTTGGGTGGGAGAAGAGTAGGTCCAAGATTCATATTTTACATTTAAATTAGGGCAACTATTAGGGTATGAAAGCAGAGCTAGCTGAAGCAAACTGGCAATCTGGCAAAACTGGCAAGTCGGAAAAGTCAGAAGAGATGCAATGGCAGACAAATAAGGGGGTATTTCAGAATAGACAGAATAAATACATTTCTGTGAGAAAGAAACATTTGAAGTGGAGGACCTACCATTTATGTTTAACCAAAAAAGTTAAATGTAGTATGAAATTTAAAGAAAAATAATATGTTTATGCAAAGATGAAGTATAGGTCATAAGATTGGACAGAATATTTAAAAAGTATTAAAGATTAATAAAGCAAGCTAGAAATATAAAATCAAATGGAAAAAAGTCTCTATAGATATTTAAAAGAGAGCAGCTAACAAAGTAAACATTGATCTAATAGAAAGTGAGTCCGGAGACTTAATATTGGAAATAAGTTGATGATAGATGAATTGAACAGGTATTTTGCATTAGTCCTCACTATGGAGGTTGCGAGCAACATTGCAAAAATAGCTAATACATCAGGAAATGAAAGGCAGCAAGTAACTCAGGAAATTTGCAATCACCAGGAACCTAGTAATGAGCAGATCACTGAAGCAGTGGGCTGACAAGTCCTCAGGGCCCGATTGACTTCATCGTAGTCTTAAAAGAAACAGCAAGTGACAAAGTTGATATATTGAGTTTAATTATTCACAATTCCATCGATTCCTCGAAACTACCATTAGACCTGTAAACAGTAAGTATAACTCCTTTATTTAAAAACGAAGGGAGTCAGAACCCAGGAAACTACAGGTCAATTAGCTTAACATTTGTCATAGGACTGCAGTTGGAAATTGTTATTGAAGAGGTTTCAGCAGGGTTATAACTGGTTCAGGATCATCATGTAGAACTAACTAAAGGTTTTGTAAAGGGGAAATCATGTTTAACTAATCTATTCGACTGGTTTCAAGAAGTAAATTGTGCTGTGGGTAAAGGGGAACTGGTTGATTTACTGGTTTTACAATTTATATAAATGACTTAAATGAAGGAACAAGGGCTCATGGTTCCAAAATTTGCTGATGGCATGAAGATAGGTTGAGAAGAGGATATAAAGTGGCTACAAAGGGTCATGGATAGAAATAGTCATTTGATAGTACCCTATCTCAGTATTGCTAAAAGACACATTCCGTTTTGCATTCATACCAACAATTCAAAAATCACCAATGCAAAAAAAACCAAAAATCAATATTTATACTACACACGAAGAATAAATTAAATGAAAGCTATTTGTTGCTTCATTTCTCAGGGCAAAACCCAGACCAATCAGAGTCAACATTCCTTTTTTACTTTTAATAAAGCCTGACAGTTAAATGTAAATCATCATTAATGAATGCATTTGCCATGACAGCACCTCTAACAGTCACTTGCCAACCAATCAACATTCTCCACTTGAAATGGTGCTCTTGTGAACTGTTTTGATGAGTACAAGATGAACAAGCTTTGATAAAATGTGTCCGTTTTCAAGCTGATGTTAAGTGAGTAGTCAAAGATCTGGCAAATCAAATACAACATAGAAAAATATGAAACTGTTCATTTTGGCAAGAAGAATACAAAAGAAGCATATTATCTAAAAGGTGAGTAATTGCAGACCTCTGGAGGTACAGAGAGATCTGGATGCGGTTTAATCTATCACCAAAGGTTATTAGGCAGACACAGCAAGAAATTAGGAAAGCTAATGGATTGTTATCCTCTATTGAAAAAGGAAGTTGAATATAAATGTAAAGAGACTATGCTTCAATTATACAAGGCATTGGTGAGACCACATCCAATGTAGTCTGTACAATATTGGTCTCCTAACTTAAGAAATGATGTAAATGCATTGGAAGTAGTTCAGAGATGATTTATTAGATTAATACCTGGAATGGGCAGGTATTATTTTGAGGAAACGTTGGATAGGCTAGGCTTGTAGACATGAGTTCAGCAGAGCAAGAGAAACATAAAATCCTCACACTGAAGGTATTGGTTTTACTTAAGCTTGTCTTCAAGGGTTTTCTTCGTACAAATTCCAAGTATACAATTTAGGACCAGGACATATGAATCACATATATGAACATTGAATTAGGAGCAGAAATGGGCCATTCAGCCCCTCAAGCCTGTTCTGCCATTCAATTAAATTATGGTTGATCCATTTGTATTTAAAACTCCACGTTCCCATTTATTCACAATAACTTTAGATTTTTGTTGGATAACGATTGTTAACCAAAATAGCTCAACTGGATGAAGATTTAACCATCTCTAGTTTAGTCCTAGATTTCAGCAGGAGACATTTATCAAATTTATTTATGGACCAATTGGCCTAATTCTGCTCTTGCAGCTTATGGTCTTATAAGCATATTCAAGGCCGAGATAGACAGATTTTTTACTCAGCAAAGAAATCAAAAGCTATGGGGATAAAGCAGAAAAGTTGATTTGAGGATTATCAGACTAGCCGTGATCTCATTGATGGCCTACTTCTATGTTTTATAGTCATAATCAATTTACCTCCACCTCAAAAATATTCAATGACCCCACCTCCACTACCTTCTTGTAAATTGGAGAATTCCAAATTTACTCAGCCATATCACAAAAATTTTTACCGCACCTCAAAAGTAAGCCACTCAGACTTTCAAGTCTGCTCTACCATTCAGCAAGATCACCACTGATCTGATTACTCCATATTTCTGTGTAAACTCAACCTTTCACCATCTTGTCATCAAGAATCTTTATCTCTCCATTGAAGATATTCAAAGACTCAGCTTCCACTGCCTTTTGGGTAAGAGAGTTTCAGACTACCAGTGAGAAAAGGTTTCTCCTCATTTTTCATGAGTGAGCAGTGCTTAATTTTAAACTTTAATTCTTAGTTCCAGATTCTCCCCTCCCACAGAAGAAATATCCTCTCAACCTGCGCCTTGTCAAGGCCACTCAAGATCTCATGTTTCAGTATATGGCTATGATTATATCTTTTCCTCTATAAATACTGCAAGAAATACTTTAAAATGTGACTGAATTTTCTCAGAGCTCAAACTCAAGGGATCTCACTACTTACAAATGGCTATTTCAAACTGTTCAATCAAGTAAAAACCGAAAGAACTGCGGATGCTGTAAAGCAGCGACGATCAAGTGTACAATATAATAGACATCCAAAAGCCTATAAGGGCTTCACAAATCTGCAAAAATCAAAGGGATAATTTTAACCTCAAAAAATTGTGGATTTGGGTTAGTTGGGAGGTAACTGCATTAAACACCAGAAACCAATCTCAACCTCCCACCAAAACTATTCACCTCCAGCTTTAATGGAGCAACTGAATTTTGAAACAGAGTTAACAGGAAGGCTATTGGAGTGAGCGACATAATTATATTCACGAAATAACTGGAAGTGAGAAAGATTTAGAATATAGTGATGAGGCAGGAATTTATAAGGTTAATCCATTGTAAACTTTGTTGTTATTTCTCATTTGAAATTCCTGAGCCTCAGAAATCCAAGTGGCTAAGCCAAAGCGAGGATTTGGATCAAGGAGGTGAGCACCTCTTCAATTATGTCCTGAACTGTACATGTTTGCATGAATAATCCTGCCATCAATACCCACATCCTGCCCCCGGCCCACATACCATTCTTCCTATCTGCTCTCTGCCTTCTTTATGATGCCTTCCAGGCTCTCCTTATCCATGGCCTCAGTTAATCATGAAGTCTCTGATTAACCACTACCCTCAAGATTTGACGTTACAAGCCCCCCACCTTGTGATAGTCATAGACATCCCTGCCCACCCAACAACATTTTCTCTACCCCACTAGATGGTAGGCATATCCCTGATTAGCACTCCACACACCACCATGCCCTCCGCAACCCAGGAGTGTAAGCCTAACCTGTTCTACACTCTTTCTTTTCCAACTGGAATCTAAACAAGTCAATCAGGATAGTTTCCAGCAGGGAAGGGTTTGGTGACATTATGGGTATGCTGGGCAGTCAGAGATCATAAATTCTGTGTTTCCTTGCATCTTTCCAAATTTTCTAACTCATCTGATGCAATGGGAGAAAAAATCCAGGCCAAAGACCTGTGAAATAAATAGGGCCCTAAAATAGTTTTATTGTTCAGCAAGGTGTCTTGTTGTGCCAGGGAAACATGATATCAAGAGGAGCTTACCAAGAATTGGTTTGACAATGTATCATTATTTTTGTTTACTAATAGCTGGGAGGAATTCGACTATTCTTTCAGGTCCCATAAGTAAATACTAGGTCTCCCACTTCCCGCACTTCCTTCGCCCCACCACACGATTGAATTGTTTGAGCCCATCCCCACTATTAACCTTCTGCCTCCCAATATCCTTCTCTCTGTAACCCCACTGCCCCCACATGCTGAAAACCAGCTACATCTGACTTCTGAGGAAAGCAAGTGGCAGATTATGTAGCAAGGTGCAGATGAGGCAAGTTAAAATAGTCAAGGCATCAGTCCAGATTTCTCTCCAGAAAGGTCACGCAAGTTTGACACTCAAGCTAACCAGAGCTGTAATATTTAATTTCTGTGGATAGCCTGTTGTTATTCAAATAGCTGGGTTTCAATGTGACACCAAACCCAGCTAGTTTTCTGTATATCACCACATTTTGTTAACTCCAGAATCAATCCAAATAGGATCTCGACTTTTTTCAATTACAGTGCAAATAGGTTAAAAAAAAAAGCTTATTCACACCACTTGCAAACCTTAAACTTTATGATGCATACATTGTTGACAGAAAAATGTAAATATTCACAAATATACATAAACTTCAATGACCTGTCTGTAGTTATGGCAGTCATAGACTGAAAAGGCTGGAAGGATATCAACTTTCATTTCATGCCAGTGAGCATTTACACTGGAACATATAGAGGTAGTTTATACCAATATTGTAACACTGACAGTTTCTTGTTGTAATTACTCTATACAGAGTGGCCTTTTGACCAATTATGTTTAACATCTGTGATATACATATGGTTGCAGCTTTGCTGTTAGTAGTAAAGAGAACTAGAAAAATTCAGAAAAGTTTCTTCAAACTGTCAATTTTACAAAAAGATGGGCAGAGCTAGGGATGTCAGAACAGTAAAAAGCAATAACTCTGATTTTCCGATAACCTGATAGTTGTTATTTCAGCATAGGTAGGAGTTGCACATGAGGCTCCCGTGGAATCCCTATCACAGCAGACGCTGAGGGGATTGCTGGGAATTTGAAGATTCTGCTAGGCTATTTCGCCAGGCCTGGAACACTTTAAAAATGTACATTTAAATCGGAGGGTTCTGATGAAACCTAGTAAATAGCTACTCAGGAAAAATTAAACTATTAAATATATATTTAAACTTCTGAGTTTAAGGAGACTCTTGTGGTACTCCAGAAAAACATCATTCTTTGAATGTGAGAAGGCCCAGGCTCAAGTCCAACCTGTTCCAGAGATGTATCGTGATACCTCTTAACAAACATTTTTAGTTTCTAAGTAATAATTCAACTAATTCTAGCTTACCTCGCACACCCACAACCATACCTCTGCCAGATCTTGATTCACCACCCTCAGCTCCATACTTGAACCTCCTTCCACCAGTGCTGGTCAGGTTCCCCAACTCGCCCCACCACCACCCCCCGCCCCACTCTGCACTTGATCCGCTTTCCCCACCGCTGGACACGCTCTCTACTTGCCTCGTTTCGCACCCAATTCCCCAAACTGGATATGATAACTATGATCCCGTTGTGGTCTGCTGGGCCTGATTTCTTCCACTAACTTTGACCTAGTCTAAACATTACCACTTACCTGGCCCCGTTGCAACCTTGCACCTGGCAACCAATACTTGTACACAACTGGCATCCTAATTACACATCAGCCTACTCCCTACCATTCTGACATACTACTCACCCTATGCACTACCCAGCTCAAAACGCCCGGTACACTGGCACCATCACACCTGACAACCTAACTGGAATCTTGGCATCCTACTTATTTGTAACTTTACCCTGAGGGCTGGCATCCCATCTAGCTAACACCTAACCTAAGTGACACCCTATCCAACTGTTATTCTACCTTCCTAGCACCCTAATCTCACACTTCTTTTACAGCAGCCAGACCTTTCTAAATTTCAGAAAATGGTGACTGACAGCTGTGAAAAGGGGAAAGATCTGCCTTCCCCTTACTGTTCTACACTGAGAAAGCACTGTAAGAACGGAATGTCAGCTCCCCATTTCTGAAGAAGCCCTGGTCAGAATCTACTGTCAGGAATGTGGAGCTCCCTCCTTTTGTGAAATAAAGAGGGGGGAAGACTGGCAATCCGAGTGACATTGTCACTCCTTGGAAAAGCCATTGTTTTTAATCTGGTCCTTTGCTCTCAATCTAAACAGTTGGTTGCTTGTAAAAACCTTGTAAAGGCATGATGTTTGACTGGGAGTGGAGGTGTGGCATGAATATTAATAAGAAAGTATGTGCTTCATTTGATATCGTGAGCTGAAAACCACATTCTAGCACACAGCTTGGATGCACTGGTTAATGCTAGTAGCAGCAGCAATATGGAAACTGAAAGAACAAAGCTGGTACATTAATCATTGCACAGATTACCTCAACCAAGGTACAAATACTCGGACATCATTGAAGGGTGCCACCATGAAAAAAAAGCATGCATTTCAATAGCCCTCCTCATAAAAAATGATTTATAGAGAAAAACATGCAGAATAGTGGATACCAGATGGGGGTAAAATAAAAGTGTGCAGTGAGGCTACATGGAAATTGAAGACTCAGTCAAAGGGAAGAGATCTTTTTCAGGAGGCCTAATAGGAGATTTCAAAGTGATGTTAATTAAAAGAGAATTCAGGCATGTCACATCTGAAGGATTGCTCTCCAATACTACAGAAGGAATCGAGAGAAAATAAGCAGTTTTATATCTGAGGAGAAAAGGCCGCTGCAAGTATGTTCTGCTATAGGAAACTGCTCATATTATATGAAGTGAGGGTTTTGACTACAATGGCAAGTATCTTGAAGTCAAACATAGAGAACTGGTAAAACAAGACAGAATGATGGAGAATACTTTTAGCCTAACCTACTTGACAGAAAATCTAGCAGAATTTGAACAGCCCCCATTTTACATTTTACTCAATTTTACTTTCCATTAAAGTCAGCAAAAATTCAGACCGGGTGGAATGTAAAATGAGCACCAATTTGCTGTCAGCTTCTCACATTTTACATTAAAATTAGTCACACGGTTTAACGGGAGACAATGCAAACTCATGTGTCATGCAGTCAAGAGCAACAGAGAAGTAGTGATGGAAGCTATCCAAACTTCCAATGAAAACGACCCAAGTCTTCAAGCTTCCTGATCCCAAAGAAATCTGATGATTTTCTTTCACAATTCTGACACGGATAAATAAAAATTGTTTCATCAAGAATCCAAAAACAATTTACCATAGCAGCATAGACAGCTAAGAATGAGGAAACTATTGTAAGAGACAGTCTATCATTATGGGCTTGAAGTTAGTTCTGTACTCAGACACAGGTTTATTGCACAACTAGTTGATGATTTATCAACGATTCAAACTTGCGCGAAACCTATCCACAGATAATATACATCAATACTGCTAACCAGATCTTATAAAACTGAAGAATAAAACTAATTACAGAATCATACATCTCAGAAATTGACCATTCAGCCCATCATATTTGTGCTGCCTCTTTGAAAAAAGTGCCAGATTCTCTGTGGGTAAGACTTCTTTTGCAACATTTGGCCCATAACACCAATAATTTTGCTTTACATAGCGCCTTTAACACAGTAAAGAACCCAAGGCAGTTCCTAGAACTGTTATCAAACAAAATTTGACACCAAGAGACATAAGGAAATGAGGGACAGTGATTGATAATTGATAAAGAGGTGGGATTAAAGGAAGAGTTAAAAGGCAGATGAAGAGATCTTAAGTAGGGAATTCCAATATGTATGGCCTATGCAGCTGAATATACAGTTGGCAATGGTTGATCAGCAAATATTAGGGATGCACAAGACAGAGTTAAAGTGCAGGATCTTAGAGGGTTGATGGAAGTTTAGTGATATCGAGGGGTTACCTTTGTTATGACCTCAGCTGATGGACAAATCAGATCCCAGAATGAAATCTGGCTTGAATGATCATATTTTGTTTGTTTTATTTAACATAGTAGTTTCTTGCTACAGCATAAACATACCTGGCTGCAGATTTGGTTTTGTTTTACACAAAAGAAAGGAACAAAATAAAACAAACCAAGCCAAGTTTCATCATCAAGTTTGAATTTGGTTACTTTATTAATTCTGGAATCAACAACAAATGTCAGTAATGGCGGCAATGAAGTTACTGGATTGTCATAAAAGTTCACTTGATTCACAAAGGAACTGTGCCAGCTTTACCTGCTCCGAGCTTATATGCAACTCCAGTGTCACAGCATGAAGGTTGACTCTTAGCTATTCTCTGAAATGGCACCTTACTGCAAAGCACTCAATTGTTAACACACCTTAAGGGCAATTAGGGGGATGAAAAATGTTGGCATATCCAGCAATGTACACATCTCAGAAACCAAAAAAAATGATGCTTCCACCAAAGTTACACCAATAGCTTGGAAAAATAGGCTTTCCATTCCTATTCAGTTTATTTTTCAACTGATGTCTTCCTGTTGATGAAAAAAATTTGACAGTAAATATTAGTTACTTTCTCCTTGTCACCAATTCTCTCTCCACTTCCAGGGAGAGAAAATTATGCTCTGTGCATTAATTGTCAAATTTGAGGTGTGAGATTTGTAGAATGGATAGTAAATGCCTGGTTTTACTTAAAGCTGAAACATTTTAATCAGGCATTTACTATCCATTCTACAGATCTCATACGTTAATCTCACATTTAAATTTGTTTCAACTTTGAATATATGTGATGAAAATAGACTAGCTTTGACCTTACTAGTCTGTGAAAGATGTTTAAGGTGATATCTTTTTTGTGTGTGGAAGTGAATCAATTATTTTGGAAAAAAAATCTATTCTTGTTGAATCCTTTTTGCCTTGTGTCAATTTTGAAACTGTCCACGATATTAATATTTCTTGTGTGCATTGTGGCGTTATTGATCATTGAAGAAATTGTTTAATCTATGCAGTGAAAGTCTCAATGCCCCATACGTCAACACAAATAGTATTTAAAGTATTGCTTCTATGTGACTATATCACCTAATAAATGAATCAGTGAGAATGGAGAAAAAGAATCCCCGAAAACCCAAAAAAAAAGCCCTTGGTAAAATTGAGAGTCCTCAAACAAAAAGTATTTTGATCTTGATAAAATGGTGCTTATAATTCAAAATAAAAGCTGTATGAGGTTACACAGAAATAACTATGAAATGTTTTAGTGTATTGAATCACTATTCCTTTAGCACAAAAACTGCTCTAACGTTCTTTTGCAGAAGTCTTCCCTGCATTGTGAGCACTCCCTCTCACATTAGAGATGGGCTCTGATGTTTGTTATGCAAATGAAAATAGCACAGCCCATACGATTCAACTCTGCTCAACCTCTACTGTTTAAAATTATGGTGCTCAAGGCACTAGAGTTGAAGGTGCAGTGCTATCTTGGCTACCTTACAGCCTATAGGAAACAACATAAAGCTTAACAATTTCAGAGCATGAACACCTCTTTTCATCTCTATTACCTACCCACACAATCCCAGGTCCTGTCATGAAATAGATTATTACCGCACAGCCAGCTGATTTTCAACTCGTCATAGTTCCCAATCCCATAGGGAAAAATCCAGATGAACCAGTGTGAAACCAGAACAAGATCTACTGGTTTTGATCTGGTTAGGTTTGAATTTGTCCTGGACACAACCACAACAATGGTCATTCTGTTGCTCTAAAATCTGGTACCTGCAATTTTCATGAGTTTTCAAAACAGACTTCGATTACGCCACACTACATTCCATACTGCCTCTCTGCATCATTCATTTCAGCGTTGTTTATAATTCTTTTTTTTATTTTTAGGCTGCTCCTGCTCCACACCAAACTCTAGTCTTTCCTCCTTTGACTGTAGCAATAAACTCTAAATGGAAACACATCATGTTCATTGTTTTTTCATATTATCACAGAATGCAAAGTTGTGGAATCATATACAAGCGGCAACGCATGTTTCCATTCATAAAGGGGAAGATGCCAGAACGTGACTACTTTACCTTCAACCAAAGCCATCTGTTTTGGAGTCCCAGGGAAGGGAAAAAAGGTAATCTTTTGGTGTGCCTTGCTGGACTGGAGCAAATATGGAGAAAGCTTTTCTATCAGTGCTCAGCAGGGGTCCAGTGGAAAGACTGCAAAGGGTTAGACATGATCCCCAGCTTCCACACCCTGATAGGATCATGCCGTGCTCAGACACAGACCCTGAGCAGAATAAACCAGAAAGAAAGGGATAAACACAGAAATTAAAGACAGAGAAAAAAACTATATACACAATTAGAGTAAATGAAATTCCTGAATGGTTCTGAGTGCAGGGCTTTGAAATTAATGGGGACAACACAGGAGGAGGCTCTGAAATAATGCTTCCAGTCAAAAATGTTGTAATAGGGACAAAAAATTGAAACATTTCCCCACATTTACCCCAGCACAACAAAGTAAAAGCAAAATATTGTGGATGTTGAAGAAACTCAACAGGTCTGGCTGTATCTGTGGAGAGAAAAAGAATTAGCACTTCAAGTCAATATGACCAGGATATGGATTCTGAATGAGTCATACTGGACTTGATAGGTTATCTCTATTTTTCTTTCCACAGGTGCTGCCAGACCTGTTGAATTTCTCCAGCACTTTTTGTTTTTACTCAAGGCACAATATAAGGCTAGATTTCTACAAAGTGATCTATTTCCCTTATCCTAGCTGGGACCCCAAGGAGATGCCACAAATGATGACACTCATCTTCTGCTGTCTTTTACAGGAAGGTCAAATGTGTGATTCCACACAGTCCTCATGTGGATTGGACAACACCAAATACTGTTCAATGATTGGATGGATCGCATACCCTTGTGCACATGTAACAGGATCTCCACAGCAGAGGGCAGTGGTTAGGGAGGGAACAAGTAGCTGTAGTAAACAAATGGACTCTTTCAATTTACAGGGAGGATTGATGAGAAAGCAGGGAGAGAGAGAGAGAGAGAGACACAGACAGACAAACAAAGGATTTTCTTTGCAGTCCACATGGTGTCTTCAGATACTAAGTAGATCTTTGTTTTTCCTTTAATTCTCTTTAATGTTTGTAATGACCATTGGGAAACTTTTTTGAGGGCATGTCTGTGTGTAAATCTCTCATTACAGAGGTTTTAAAAGTCTGGCTGTCATTTCTCCTTCACTTCTGGCTGCATTGAACTCTATAATCAGGTGAACTACTGGGGGAAAGGTAACATTATAAAGCTGGGATTTAAACCCCTTTAATTGGAACAACTGGTTAGTTGCAGAACCCTGATGTTCTCCAAGCATTGTACTGTTTGCAGCTTAGCCTGCATTCAATGTTGTGGTGTGTCAGTCTTAAGAGCATTGATCAAAACTTTTGTGCATGCCATCTCCAGATTAAATCCCTATAAATGATTAAAGTCAGAAAGGGATAAGGACAGGCTGTTGAAGCGTACCATTTTGGCTAGCTGTGTGGAGTCAGAGAGATAACAAGGTGTAGAGCTGGATGAACACAGCAGGCCA